>NC_080023.1:68642500-68946250 GCF_030020395.1 Manis pentadactyla | reverse complement strand
CCTTTGAATAAATTTTCACCTGTTCTTAAAAAACTAACACATGCACAAAACTACCTTGAATAAATTAAAATATCATGTGCTTATTACGGAAAACTTGTAAAATGCAGAAAGCAATAGAAGAGTCTACTATCCATCTCGTTATATAATGACACCTGTTATCTTCTTCTATATATATTATTTTCATTGTTGAAATCACACTATGTACTTGATTTGTTTTTTTATTTTGGTAAAATATACCAAACATAAAATATACCAAACATGGTTACCATCTTAACCATTTTAAAGTGCATATTTCACTGACATTAACTACATTCACACTGCAGTGCAACCATCACCACCGTCCATCTTAGTACTTTCTCATCTTCCCAAACTCAAGCTCTGTACTCTTTAAATAATAATGCTCTCTTCCTCCTCCCTACAGTTTATTTTACTTGGGTTTGTAGCAAAGTGGAAATGGTTCTCCTCTGAATCCTTACTTAGTCCAAGTTAGCATTTCCATTTATTTTCAAGTGGTTTTGAGGCTTGCATGGCAGATGCCATCCTTCCTAGTGTTCCTGTCAGGTCTTTGAACCAGGGCAAATTTCAGGTTGATAAAGTTTCTGAGTCTCACCTGTTGCTGCATTTGATCATGCCAGGACCCACGGTGTGTTTAAGGGGCCCATGAAAATATGCTAAGGTCCCTGTGGATAAAATTTAAACTCCTGTGGCCAGGATTCTCACCTGGCCCTGGTTGGCTAGCTCACTGCACACCTGTGGGCAATACTTCACTATTGACTCTATATAAAGATTTCCACCCAGTGCTCTGGGCATGACATGGTGGCGGGGCTGCAGGAGAGCAGAGCAGAGGCTGGAGTGGTGGCAGCGCCAAGACAGAGCCAGAGGACGGCTGTGTGGGCAGAGAGGCCCAGACTCAGAGACCAGCTTGCTGTGTGCAGACTCACTCTGAGTGGACGGGATTTTAGTGATTAACCTGCCACCATGGAAATAGAGTTGGGTATCACCCTTTCACCCCAAGAACGTTCTACTGTCATTTATTTGGTCACATTGAATCCATAGCGAACTTGCCCGGGGCTGAAACCCATTGGCAAGACAGTCCCTAAGATCTAAAGAAATGAATGTTTAAGTCAAAGAAAATGTTTAAATGTATAACTGAAAATATTCGTCTTTCTACAAACATCATCATAAAATACACTTCTAAGTGTTTTTTTGTTTATGGAGTAAGAGGCTCATGAAGGCAAAGGTGCCTAGTTAGGGAGCATAGTAAAAAGCTCTCAAGTTACAAATAAAAAGTTGATGAAATTCTTCCAAGTGGTAAAGATACCTCAAGACAAATGCTGGGCATAGAAGCCACAGGGCATAAATCTGCAAAGAAGTAAAAAGCTAACCTTTTCAAATAATATTGCTTCTCTCTCACTTACCAACTTTACATTTCCCTGTATGGCCCCGGAAGATGACTGGTTAGCCAGAGACGGGTAAGATTCCTCAAGGGAGGAACAACCTAAGACAGGCACAGTCGCAGGGGGGCCATCAGGTGAGAAATTGGGGATCAACAGAGGTGAGGCTTAGAACCTCACCCCTCCTGTTCTGAGAGAAATCTTCTGCATCCGTGGATGTTTTGTTGCCCTTGTCTAGCTTGGATTAACACATAGTCTACAGGCACACACCTGATCATCTACATTTGCCCTCTTACAGCACTAAACTATGTTTTCTACCTTTATCTTGCATCTACCTACCACTTCAGCATTTTATTTAAAATAATAATAATAATAATAAGGGAGAAATGTGGGATTCACATATAAATCAAGTATAAAAATCAAACGAATAATTATATTTGACCTGATTGTTTATAGTTCATGATGCGTGATCAAAACCGAAAGTTTCTGTGATGACTGCCCTTGCACTGTTCACCATGTAAGAACTTATTCACTATGTAAGAACTTGTTCGTTATGCTTCAGAAGATTGGAGACTGTTGAGAATTAGGCTTGGGGTTGATTAATGATTGTGCATTGAGTCCCCTATACAGAATTTTATTGTTGTTAACAACCATATGATCAATAAATATGAGAGATGCCCTCTCAAAAAAAACACAAAACTTAAAGCCTTGGTTGATATAAAACAAATTATCCTATAATCAGGTTTTGTCCTAAATTCAAACCGCCAGATAACTTAAAAATGAAGTTTTTTCCCTAAGATTGCAATGCCATTCATGAATATGCTAAATCGAAGCAAGTTTTCTAAGTGGCTTTGAGGCCATTAAGGAAATATTAAAATATCTTTAATATGAAAAAAAAAAGTTAATGAGAATCCCTGAAGTTTTTAATGCAGGAGACTTATCTTTTGGTCAGTTTCTGTCTTTTAATTCCTCTTTCCTAAGTACAAATAAAGAAACCTTTTGAAAATTTCACATATGTAGTTAAGCAGAAGAACATCTTCATATTCTGTATTTTAGGTCAGGCATTTGATTCCTAGGATGTCAAAAGACTTGGCAGTTCAGTAGTTCTCCTGGGATGATTTTCCAGTTTGAAATCAGCCCGCCTGCAAACTAATTAACTCAACTGTTCCAAGAACTACACAGCATTGGTTTTATGTCTTTTCAGAGCATTTGGAGAGCAGTGTGGCCAGGATCACATGTGTGAGCCTTCCTGGATGTACCACAGGTGCCCCTGCTAACTGGGTCAATGTTTTCTTAGTTTGGTTCACATAAATATTCATGGCATTTTCATCTTCTGAGGGAAGGAATTATAAGTCATTCTGATTCCTTTCTACAGCACTTGGTACCTTTCTGAGGACATAATAGGCACCTTTCAGGAGCCCTGGGAGCTTTATGAGACATGCATTTAGAATTGCTCAAATTGGAGATGTCAGTGTTAGGAATTAGAATCTTAAATAACTCTAAGTCATTTCACTTAAATGTAAAAAGATAGTTTCCCTTGGGGAGGGAGGTTAGGAAGAGGAGGAATGTTAAGTTACTTCTGAACTTCTCTGAGAATATGAATGTTTGAAGACCATCTGTTTTTCAAAGAAACACAGAGTCATCTTCCCTGTAGTTTCCACTCTTTTACCTCTGTTCCTCCATCAATCATAGAAGGTTATGATTTTTTGCAATTTCCAAACACTATCCTACTTGTCAATTAAAATACAAGCTCTTGCCACAGTTAGAGCACCAAGTTGCCTTCAGACACCTAGAAGAGCAACCTTGCAAATAGAGAGATTCAAATTGAGACGATTCCCTAGTATGACTTTCCCCTCCAAGGTCTGTATGGCTAGATACTAAGAAATAGGTCCACCAGGAGGGAAGGGAGTAAACATGTTTGGCTAGATTGTCTTGGGAAAAAAACATTCTAATTTCTTGCTTGTCTCCATAACAGCTCTCCAAAGCTTCGTACTTTGGCCAAAGGTTTGTCTCCTGCATACCTGAGATTTGGTGGTACCAAGACAGACTTTCTAATTTTTGATCCCAAGAAGGAACCAACCTTTGAAGAGAGAAGTTACTGGCAATCTCAAGTCAACCAGGGTGAATATTTTTAAAGATTAACTATATACTTCCATTAACTGGAGTCAGTCATGAGCATTCTTGGAGAAATATTATTGCTCACATCTAACAATTAATAAGAGATTAAGGACTTCCCACTGAGCTGTGGGGACACCTACACACAATGAATAAGCAGTGGGCAGGTCTCCTCTTCCTGGCAGCTTCCTGCAAGTGAGTCCTCCCAAGTGAAGGTGTGCTGAGCGTGCCTGGGAGCTGACTGTGCTGTAAGTAGAGCAGTGAGTGTAGCTGAAGAGGGAGCATGTGGGCAGAAACATGTCAAATTGAAGAGAGCATTTCCAGCTGAAAACAGCAATGGATTGAAACCCATTTACTCCAGCAGTAGATGTGGGTGACAGGTATAGCAGGGGGGACATGGAAACAGGCTCTGCTTCTAAGAATGGCTCTTATGACTCTTTATTGGGTGTGGTTCTCAGGCTTTACTGACTAGACATAGTCACCTTGGGTGAGTTTTAATATTTGGATTCCTGAACTCCATTAGATTAAGAGTTTAGCAAGCTCCTCAGGTGATTTTGATAGTGGAAGTCTGTGGGCTTCACTGGGGAAACCTGCCCTAGGGAGCCATGAGCCATTTGCCCTGGGTCTTTCTTAAGTGCTCTACAGACATCAAATGGAAGTTAAAACATTATCTTAGCAATTATTAAAAATATATGCATCATTGAATTATTATAATGTATATATTAATGAATTGTATTTCTGTATTTAATGTATTACATATTTTCCTTGTTTATTTTCTTTACTTGGAAGTGTTTAGAGCAGTTAGTATTTCAGCCAGAACTGATAGAATAGTAATTAGAACAAATTTTTTAAAAAGCAGGAGGGTTTCCATTTGCAACAACTTGGATGGAGCTAGAGGGTATTATGTTCAGTGAAAATATCCAGGCAGAGAAAGACAAGTACCAAATGATTTCACTCATATGTGGAGTATAAGAACAAAGGAAAACTGAAGGAACAAAACAGCAGCAGAATCACAGAACCCAAGAATGGACTAACAGTTACCAAAGGGAAAGGGACTGGGGAGGATGGGTGGGAAGGGAAGGATAAGGGCAGGGAAAAAGAAAGGGGGCATTATGATTAGCATGTATAGTGTGGTGGGGGCACAGGGAGGGCTGTGCAACACAGCTAAGACAAGTAGTGATTTTACAGCCTCTTACTATGCTGATGGACAGTGACTGTGAAGGGGTATGTGGGGGGAATTTGGTTAAGAGGGGAGCCTAGTAAACATAATGTTCTTCATGTAATTGTAGATTAATGATACCAAAATAAAAATAATTTAAAAAAAGCAGGAGGGTTTCCTTGGAATAACACAAAATAGTTTATGTTTAGACTTGGCTTTTCTCAAACGAGTCATATGCATTCAAAAGGTCCATAAGTTTTAGACAGGAAACTGTCCTTTGTTCATCAGTCTTCGTCATCCTGTGTGTGTGTAGTGAGGGCTCACTGGGATTATCCAAGGGCCTCTGAAACATCCTCTGTGAGCACAGGGATGGATGAGGCACCAGCTTCCAGGAAGCCAGAATGTGCAGCTTCACAGAAAGGAAGTCGCTGGCAGGTTCGCCCCCCTGGCGGCAAGCACCCAGCAGCCCTGCTGCCTTGTGATAAAGAAGCACAGTCGGCCAGACTTGGAGAGTGGTGGATATTTCCAAGTACACATGTTGTGGTCTCAGAAACTTTGTTGATACCAAATTACAAGGAAAAAGGTCAACATTTCCTGTCCTACCATTATGGAAAGAGGACATCACCACAAAGCAGATATAGTCCATGTAAAACAAATTTCTGTTCATTTTAACAGTGAATCTTAAGAGAACTGAACTGTTTTCTTTGGTGTTGGTCTCTAACCATTTTCAGTGTCTGAGGAGCTTCTGCTTTGTTAAATATCATGACATTATGTCCAATGTATCTGTGGCCAATGTTTGTAAATCTGAAATTTCTTAGGCAACCCACCCTTTGGTTGTTCGTTTGTGATGATTGATTAGCCAACAGATTGGACATTTGTAACAGAATGTATCTTTCTCTGAACTTATACCTGAAAACCAGAAAGTTCGTTATCCTGCTTTAGCCCCATAAATAGCTAAGTAAATACATGTATAGGATTTTGACCTTGTCTCTGTGAAAATAGATTCTCTAAATTTTTTCTTCCATTTACAGATATTTGCGAATCTGGATCCATCCCTTCTGATGTGGAGAAGAGCTTACAGTTGGAATGGCCCTTCCAGGAGCAATTGCTACTTACAGAACAGTATCAGAAAAAGTTCAAGAACAGCACCTACTCTAGTAAGAAATGAAAAGCACCCTGAAGGTGCTCCAGCCCCCAAAACATTTGGATAGCTTGAACTTGGGCTTGACTCTAATAAACCCTGCAACAGCTGTGTAAAGCTGCATCATACTCAAAGAATGTTATCCCTAGTTAGCGTGAAACCTCGAACCCAAAATTTCCTTTTTTTTCTCTTTTTCACCTGCCTTTGCCTACTAGCTAAGTAATGAATTACAGAAGTCAATAATTCACTGGCTAATATTGACCTTTATTGTTCTGAAGGAAGTCTAGGAAGACATGGATACACTTTCCACGTGAAAGTAAAATACAACGTATGAAGAGTAAAATGTGAAAACCATTCACAACTCATTGTCCCTTCCGTCACTCCTCCCAGAAGCAGCCCCTATTAGGAATCGGTGTATCACCAGGCAGGGGAATCCTCAGTCACACCACACAGTCTTAGCCATGAATGAAGCAGCTTTCTCTTCCCTCTGTGCTCTGCAGATGCAGAACTAGCTCGGCAAACCAGGAATTTATCTCCATTCACTGAAACAGGTTTCTAGTCTTCAAAATGGGATGATGTCCTGCAGGGCTTGAAAACAACTGAAACTAGCAATCCTTATTTAACTATGAAATATATTTTATCTGAAAGTTGATGTTTTATACCTAACTAAGGGTTGATGTTGCCCCAGATCTCAGTTAAGGAAATGACCTGCTCAGATTCTGTACAACTGTCTTCTTTTGACTTTTGGAAAATAAATTATCTTGACATTAATTTGGGTTAATCAATATTTCTAAAAAGCACATTATTGAAAGTGAACTATTTTTATAAGATTTTGCTGTACACTATCTGGACTTCAGTATATCTGATAGATGTTTTATATTTATATTTTTTATTTATGAAGTACAGAAAAAAATATGACACAAAAAGTAAAAAAATAGGTTATATGTTAATAGATAATGTAGTTCTCTTAAATTAATTTTTTGCATTTTAAAGAAAGGTGGGGGAGCTACTCTGTTGCTTTAATAACATGATCTGTGGTTGAACGGAATCTGGTGTAAAGCAGGACCGTCTCAGATCCCACTAAAGAGCCACAGCAGTAAGGTCTCATTTGTAATAAATCATTATGCTACAGGCCTGCTAGGAAAAGACTCCATGGTTTTGGGTAGTTTGTAGATTCCTACTTTTTTTTATTATGTTAAATATTATACTAGTTTATGTTTAATTTTTCTAAAAAAAGATATGCTACTCCACATGACCTTTCTGTAACCAAGATAGGAGGTTTCTAACATCTTTTCCTGCCTCTGGGTTTTGGACCTTCATAGTTTCCACACCAGGGAAGCTTCCTTTGCTAACCATGTAACTGGGTCAGTATAACTCCAGCCATCTTGTTGGCAATGCTAAAATGTATAACAAATGGAGATAGTTGACTTGTATTTGGAAACATTTGACTTCTGGTTTGAAATTTTCTATTTTAATCTGCATATCTTGGAAACATGTAGGTAGGAATCTACTGTGTTTAGCCTGGGCACCAACTCATAATGATAAGTATCTCAGAAGCTAGGAGGTGTTTCCGTACATTGCTCTGCATCCATGGCTGAGGTTGGAAATGCCTGAGTACTTGGAGTGGTATCATACAATGGGGAAGACAGAGCAAAAGTCTATTGTGAAAAGAACACGTTAATTGCTTAGTGGCCTGAACCCTTAAAACAGGTGTTCTGGAAGATATAGGTTAAGTTTTCTAATTACAGGACTTGTTATGGTGTATTTAACTTATGTAGAAGATGACAAAAACATTTGTCATGGGAATATAAACACACTGTAAACCTGTTTGGACAGGAGAAGGAAGCAGTGTTACAGATGTAATTCTGGATGTGACTGCACAAATGAGGACTTCCTTGTTAAAATAATCCTATTTAGTGAGCTAATTCCTTGCTGTCCTTCTCCACCTCTCTTCCTCATCACCCAACACCGCCCCCCCACAACACGCACTCCCATCCTGGATGCTGGACACACATAATGTGAACATACAGGCTTAATGCCAGGGAGAGTCAGTGCCTGTTTTTAATGACATTTAGATTATCCTTGTCCCAGAGATAAGAGATTGGATAATGATTGGATATCGACTAATTATCTATGACTTTTGTTATTATTATTATTATTATTTGAGAAGAGAGTAGGGTGGGTGGGTTTGTGTTTTTTTAAGAGTCGATTTGAACTCAGCCCCACCTCTTATTTTAGATGATACTGTTAAATTTTAGGAAGCTTATGATGGAATTTCAAGCTATGCAAATTCCAAGTGCATTCGGAAAAATGAAGAAATAGATAAAGAGTAAATTATGAGCTGTATAAATAATGTAAAATGCAAATGTTCCAGGTTTTTTGAAAATGCCAGAATCTTTGTACAGAGGCTAGGCAGCAGTAATAGTGCTGTATATCTCTAAGGGTGTTTTATGGTTTGCAAAGGGTTCTCACATGTGTGGTGTCAACCTTGGCTATGTGAGGAAGGTGTATGTGGATTGCTGCTTCCCAGACTACAGATCCGTAGCTGAGGCTCATGCAGGGTAAAAGGGTCACCCCTGATCATACAGTCTGTAAGTGAGAGAGAGCAGGGCCTGCAGCTCAGATCTTATGAATCCTGGTCCAGGAAACTTTCTACAACATGATTTTATCACATGTCCACCTACAGTATACTGTGACTACGGCAGTGAGTCATGCCTTTGCAACAGGCTCTATGAATGGCACTGCCATCAAAGAGCTGAGTGGTACTGGGCAAAGCACTTCAATTCTTGAGTATTAGTTTCCTCATTGAAAATGAGGGTGGAGGTTTGGGGAGGACTCAGGGCTGCCAAAGGCTCTGTGCTGTCCTCAGCCACAGCTCCAGATCCAGGGGCATGCTGGGCTGCAGGACTCCAGAGCTTTTCAAACCCTAATGTCTGTAAGCAGGTGCCAGAGCAAACATCAGAAACACCTAAAACAGCTTGCTAGAGTCATTTCTGCCCCTCAGCCTTTATCAGCAACATTAAATCTAGGGTTTCACTGTTCTGGTGATCTGAATAACTCAGGCTGGAGATTTAGAAAGAAAACAAAAACAAACCCATTTTCAAGGAGAAAGGGTGTTAAGTTTGCCAGGGATGGCTGATGGCAAGTAGAGTTTTTTTTAACCAGGAGAATTCGAGAGTGAATTTCTACTTAACAAATAACCAAAAAATCATTATTATACATACAATAAAAAGATGACACTCAAAATGACATTGTGGCCACTCTCAAGAAGTGATTATAGACTAGCTAATGTTTGGAAAATTTGACAAAACTTCTCAAGTTTTTATGGCACTTTTTTCACAGCATACCTAGACCATAACAAATACCTAAGAGCTTCAATTATTAAGTTGTTAGGTCCAAACAACCTAATAGTAGTAATTCTTGTCACATCCAACAGATGTGATGGGTTTCTCTTGCAAACTTAAGAGATCCTGCAGTGCCCCTGCTGAGTAGGGTTGCCCAGGTACATTTGAATTTCAGATGAAACTCATTTTTTCTGTATTTCTCAAATACTGCACAGGACATACAGTAAAAATTATTCATCATTTATCTGAAGTTCAGATAAATGTCCTGTATATTTATTTGCTTAACCTGACAACTGTGTGGTAAATTCACTGTAGCTCCCCGAGTGCCCTGGCACATAGTTTGGAAACCACAGTCCTATGGCCTTGGGCCAAATTTTTAATGTAAAATTCTACTAATTTTAAAGTAATAAATCACATACATGAATTTCTCAAAAAAATCTTTTAAATGTAATTAAATTTACCAAAATAGTTTGCAACTGAGTTTGTGAGTAGAGACAGATTATGAAAAGTGGGGTTTATGTTGACTAATGAGGTCCGGTGTGTGCAGGCTGAGCGCTGAGCCATACAGCAGAGTTTTCCCAGTCCACCTGAGGTCATCTGCACAAAACCTGTGTGCTTGACCAAAGCTTTTGGTACCTTCCATGGGACTTGATTCAACAGTTGGAGTAAATGAAATCATATTAATATTCTTAAATTTTTGTCTTTTATTCATAACTGTAGTCACTCATTAGGACTGGAATTCCTTCAGTTTAACAAGGGACATAGTAATTCATTACAAAGAACATCTGGAGACCTTCATTATGGTGGTGCCAACCTAACCCTTAAACTGCAACATTTTTCTTTTAGGAAGCTCAGTGGATATGCTGTACACTTTTGCAAATTGCTCAGGACTAGACTTGATCTTTGGTATAAATGCATTACTCCGAACAGCAGATTTGCAGTGGAACAGTTCTAATGCTCAGTTGCTCCTAGACTACTGCTCTTCCAAGAGTTACAACATTTCTTGGGAACTAGGCAATGGTAAGTGTCCCCCAGGAACATTTCGTTAATAAGGAGATTCTCCCCCTTGACATTATTTGTTCCCATTTATGACATTCTTTTTATTATTAGCAAATATACTTTTGACTCAACACATTTGTGCCAGTGCTCAACAATGCAACTTTTGGAATTACTTATGGCTGAAAACTCCTTTATATACCCCAGAACCTATTGTTAATCCTAGATTATGTGCATTTGGACTGAGGACAACTAGAATACAGCAACATCCACAGCTCCCAGGTTCCTTGAGATTTTCATGATACTCAGACCTAAATGTCTTGCTCCAACCCAGCCTTGTTTGTTTGCTTGTTTTGAAGTAAATTAAGTTACTAAACACTGAATACAGACTATTTCCCAAATATCTGTTAGTTTTATATCTCCATCATTAACTTCAAATTGTCTTAATAACCCCTCATACCTCAGTTATATAATTAAAATTTTTCTTTCTCTGGAGTATCTTCCTTACAACTAAGGGTTTTACTTTTCTTGACTTTGGATTCTAAGGTTTTGTAATTTGGAAATGTTTTGTTGCTTTTATATGCTGCTGTTATGTTTGCTTTTAAATAAACAAAACTAGGTATATGGTTATTTTGAAAAGTGCTGTCTTTCAGAACCTAACAGTTTCCGGAAGAAGGCTGGTATTTTCATTGATGGATTGCAGTTAGGAAAAGATTTTATTGAATTGCATAAACTTCTAGGAAAATCTGCTTTCAAAACTGCAAAGCTCTATGGTCCTGATGTTGGCCAGCCTCGAGGAAAGACTGTTGAGATGCTGAGGAGGTAAGAGCTAGAGGAAGCAGAACCATTTTTCTTAAAAAGAATATTTCTCTCCAGTGGGGCCCATCAACAGCCTACTTCTTATTAAACCATTTACTGCCTAACTAGATGTTTTACCAAAGAGGGAACATTGGCGCAGAAGACCAAGGATTTGGGGGCAAATAGCAGCTATGAAAACTTTTTAATCAGAATTAGGAAATTTCTGTTTGCTGGAACCTAAAGTAGTAACAGCCCATTTCTAGGGAACAAAATTCTTGCTCATGTATTGTGCATATGAAGATTAAGTGATAACATAACGGATTTTTTTTCCTAGCTTCCTGAAGGCAGGGGGAAAAGTGATTGATTCAGTTACGTGGCATCAGTAAGTATGTTTCCTGACCTTAATACTAAGGAAGTAATGCAAGCTTTACTTGTCACCTAGTTTTCAAAAAATTATTTCCATTTAACTGCTAATTGGCCTTATAGTTCAAGTAAGAAACAAAGTGTCTCCAGCAGCACTGTTCTAGAATTTTAGTATTAATAAAACAAAAATTCAAAGATGTGGTGGGGACCTGATAATGGGGGGAATCTAGCAACCACAATTTTGCTCATGTAATTGTATTTTAATGATACCAAAATTTAAAAAAAATTCAAAGATTAAGGCACATTACCATTTAACTCATGGAACAGATACCTAGCTAAAGCCAACGTGCTTGCCAAAGAATGGGTAACCCATGAGTATCCACACTGGTGACTGTGTCTTCTCAGGACAAAGTAACTGAACCCCTTCCACCTTGGTCTCTGCTTAGTAGAACATCTGCCTTTTTTTATAAAAGGGGGGTGGGAAGAGGTAGGAAGGAGAGTAAATTCAGCCAATTAACTTAAAAGCAGAAAGTAAAGAGTGTTGCTTTGTTTCTGAATACTTTCTGAATAATTTAGCTACTACTTGAATGGACGAATTGCTACCAAAGAAGATTTTCTAAACCCTGATATACTGGACACTTTTATTTTATCTGTGCAAAAAATTTTCCAGGTAAGTCTTTTTTCTTTTTCATGTGCATTAGTTCCCCCTTATTCTCAGGATGTATGTTCCAAGACCCCCCAGTGGATGCCTGAAACTGCAGATAGTACCAAATCCTTTGCATACTAAATTTTTTTTATCCATATATATCTATGATTAAGTTTGATTTGTAAGTTAGGCACAGTAAGAAATTAACAACAATAACTAAGAATAAAATAGAACATTTATAGCAACATACTTTAATAAAAGGTATGTGAATGTGGTCTCTCAAAATATCTTATTGCATTGTCCTCACTCTTCCTTTTCTTTTGATGATGTGGGGTGATAGAATGCCTATGTGATGGGAGGAAGCGAGGTGAGTGACGTAGGCATTGTTATGTAGTGTTAGGCTACTATTGACCTCAGTGTGTCAGAAGGATTATCAGCTTTTGAACTGTGGTTGACTGAGCAGGGACTCCTGTAAAGTCATAGTCCTTATTTTGTAGACGAGCTAGTTCTAAATTCTATGTGTATATAAATTTACATGTTTTTTTCAACTTTAGAGAATAGGCCCTAGGTCTTATTCACCTTCAGTCCCCCTCAATATAGGGTCTTACCCATGTATGTTGATTAGAAGTTAAAAATAACTTCCAGTAGCCTTTCTGGTAGAATTATCTCTCATAGGGCATAAGAATGGGATTATTTAAATACCTCCCATACCTTGTATTCCAATAAAAGTAAATTGCCCAAGAATCTAAATGACTATGAGCATATTTCATAGCTATATTGGACAAATGGGCCTGGAAATGAAAGGGTTTGAATGTAGTTAATCTTCAGCACTACAAATGGTCAGTCTGTTTGCAGTTACCACGGAGACTTTCCTGTTCCATAGGTTGTTGAGGAGACCAGACCCAACAAGAAGGTTTGGTTAGGAGAAACAAGCTCTGCGTACGGGGGTGGAGCACCTTTGCTGTCCAATACCTTTGCTGCTGGCTTTATGTGAGTGAAGAAGCACTTGGCTCAGGGACCAGATAGCAGCATTCTACTATCCTTTTATTAAGTTGAAATAGCTCATCAGCCAAAAGCTGATCAAAGACAATTTCTGTGGTTGAGCCCCAAAATTTGTGCCAGATATTGCAAGAAAATGATTTACTAAAGTTTGCTGGACATCTTTAATGTGTGTCCCAAACAATCATTTATGAATGAATTGCTTTAGAAGTGTTGTTCCTTGATTATGGCTCTTAAGTATGCCAAGGATTCCTTCCTTTAAAGGAGATGATGAAAGAGTGCATCTAGAGCTGTGACTCAGCCTCTAAACTTCTTGGGAATCTATGAATATAGCTACAAATATTATATTCATGGATTCCCAAGAAGTTTAGAGCCTGAAGTATGAGATCACATCAGAGGGGCTACCAATGAGTTTAAAGATTGAATGCATCACCTCATTAACCAACCACCACAATCTTGTTTGCTTTAAACAACTGGTTTACTTATGATTAATCCGTAAGTCTGCTAACACTCTTATTAATCTAAATTCTGTATCTTCACATTGAGACATATTCTCTTACCTCTCCTACCCTCATTCTTCTAAGTCCAGAATAAAGCACAAATCTTTATGCTCATTGAGGGTATGAGGCATACAGAGAGAATGGATTTTGTTTTGCCATTAACTAATGCAGTGGGGGAAATGTCCAAAAAGTTAAGTGTGATTTCTACTTATTTCACATTTTACTACTGCTGACTATTAGCAACCTTTCTTCAAACCTCACATGGGACTGTGGAGGCAAGGGGTACCCCTCAAGATGGAGAATAATCATCTATAGGGATGGGAATTTGTCCACTCTGCTTAGCAGAAGTTGCCTTACCCTGAAAGGGACTCCTATGGCATATTAATGGTCTAAGAATTTTTATCATGCTGAAGTATGAGAACATACTAAGGGAAGGATGGTCTCCATTTCATATGATGACTTACTTATAATTAATACTACTTTTCTAGTTTCCTGTCAGTTCCTCCCACATAGATGAATAAATCAGAATAGTGTGTAATTAGAATTGGGTTACTTTTCCAAACCTGAAGAAATATGGGCCTTACTTTATTCCAGGTGGCTGGATAAATTGGGTCTGTCTGCCAGAATGGGCATAGAAGTGGTGATGAGGCAAGTGTTATTCGGAGCTGGAAACTATCATTTAGTGGATAAAAACTTCGAACCTTTACCTGTAAGTGACCATTATTTTCCTATTTCTGTGAGTAGACTCCCATATACTGAGGGTCCTTATTTTTTTAGCTCCTATGAAGAGCAAATCCTCTCAATAAATTCAGTGCTCTCAGTAAGGAGCCAACCCATGGAATGATGAATTGAAAGAAATCTTAGAGATCTTCCATTCTAACATTTTTGCATGTCAAGAGAAGAAATTCTAACATTTTGTGTCTTAAGAGAAGAAATTTATGTGGGCCATTTGGGGCATGGTATGGGATCTTTAAACAAAGGGTCATTTGAAATTTTATGACTCTAATTTTACAAGATAACAAACTTAGATCAAAAAATGTTTGCAAAGTAAATTAAAGTGAAAATTACCTATGGTATCCAAAGTTTCAAAACTTTTTTATGTCATGAAATAATTTATTTAACTTTAAGATAAGCCAGTATCATGTATTTGCTCAAAAAAATCTCACCCTAAGAATTGGTTATTTTGTTAATACTCTCTAACATATTTATGAATGAAGTCTAATTTACACCCTATCTCCTACTGCATCTGGTACTAAATCAAGAAATGTAGACTTTCTATCTAAAAAGCTACCTGAAAGATATATGTCTAAAAATTGGGTTAGTGTAGATAAAGCTCTGGGAAGTATGACCTTGATTTTTAGTCTAAAATGGCATTTGAGGGGATCTATTTTCTAAGAATAATTCCTAAGGGAATTATTTGAGTAGTATAGGAAAGCTAAGAAAGTTTGCAAAAAGCACATGCCAAAATATAAACTAGGCTTTTGTGGTTTGTAGATAGATTTCCCAACAAAGTTGCTTTTAATCTTTAGTGGTCCAAGCTCATGGAGCACACTATTCATAACTTATAGAAAATTCTTAGAAAAATGGCCTTGTTAAAAAATGAAATCTATCTTCTCCAAGTATAAGTCAACTTTAGAGTTAAAACAAATGATATTTTCATTAGGCAAATATCCAAAATCTGGCCCTTTCTTAAATGCACCTTGAACATGGAAGGTAAATAAGTAGCTTCTACAAAATTCACTTTGAGTATAATGGCTAGGAATTAACCAGCTTATTCTGTCACTCTTTGTAAGTAGCAACAGCTATTTATTATGTTAACAAAATCTTTTCAATGCCCAAACATAAACCTTTAGCTTAAGAACCCTTTGTATATGCATTAAATATACTTCTTCCTCAAAGTTCACAGTTGGCTAGAAAAACTTGCAAGAAGAGTAAAAGGTACCCTTTGACACCTGCAGGATACATGGGAATCAGCTTTAAATCTACCACACACATCTGTTTCCCTATTTGATTTCCATAACAGTACTGGAAATGGGCAAGGCAAGTATTTTAGATCCATTTTCAAATGTGGAAGTTCAAACTGAGATCAGGCTGTGTGATTTGCTGGAGGTCACACAGTTGTCCTGTGTTACTTGAAAGAATCCTGCACAAATCCTGGCCGAGGCCTGCTTTCTACCCTACCACTCACTGAACCAGGCTGAAGTTGTCTCGTTGGAAAACATGTAATTGGTTTTACTCGTCTCCAGTGAAAAATTTGATTTTAAGCAGGGAAACAAAAGCTGTTTTTCTATTGAGTCTACCTTTCCTCAGCTCAAGAGGGAGGAAGAGTTGTGGCATATACTGAGTGGGGTTCTTAAAAAAAGCACAGTCTTTTTAATGTGGAAAATTTCAAAGTATATAAGTATATGAATCCCTATTCTTGTTTAATCCAGAATCCTACCTGCTCCTCACCTCCCACCTACTAGATTGCTTTCAAGCAAATCTCAGATATATCATTTTATCCATAAATATTTCAGTATGTATCTCTTTTGTAAAAACATAAAGTATCATTATCATACTTTAAATAATGTTAGCAATAATTCCTCAATATCATCAAATATTTAGTGTTTCACATTTTCCTTTTCATATCAGATGTTTCTAATAGTTGGTTTATTCACATCAGAATCCAAACAAGGTCCATGTATTGTCTTTGGTTGATATATCTCTTAAGTCTGTTAATTGTGAAGTTCTTCCTTCCTCTCCTATCTTGTCCCTTGGAATTTATTAATTAAAGAAAACAAGTACACATGGTGATTAGATTTGCCATGACCATGATTCATAATGTATGAACATAGTGGGTCATCATGATATACACCCAAAATTAATAGGTTATTTATTGTATGCAGTTACACTTCAATAAAAAAAGAAGAAGAAAAAGAAACCAGGTAGTTTGTTTTATAGTGTTTCCCACAACATGGATTTTGCTAAATTTATTCCTGTGGTATCAGTTAGCATGTTAACCCCGTGTTCCATCTTTCCTGTACACTGGTAGGTAGACCTTGAGGCTAGAGCTTATCAGATTCTTGTTTTTGTTTTGTTTTTCAAGAATTCTTTATAGCAGATGTGTGTTTCCATCAAGAGGCACATAATGTCTGCTTGTCATTCTTTTTATACCTTGATAGCCAATGATGATTGTTACGTAATACATTATTTTATTGGGGGGGGCAGGCAATGGTTATAAGGTTTTAAAGGAAACTGTTTTAGTGTCTTAAACATATACAAGCTCTATGTTTAAAATTTGCCTTTGTGTGCAACCATGTGTGTGTGTGTGTGTGTGTACACATGTGTGTACCTAAAAGTTTGGCTTTGAGCTTTGCTTTGAATTCTTGCATGATAGACAAAAAAGAATATTTAAATTCTCTCTCAGCAATATTGCCCTCAGATTCATGGTGGTAACATGGACCAAATGAGGTATTCTGTTTAAATACCTCTAGGATAATAGTCCCAGTCTTTATAGGATAACTATTTGCTTGACACTGTTTTTGTTAAATAAATAACTAAATAAAGATCTATTTTTGCCCTTCCCCTTCCCAACCACCACAACTAGGACTATTGGCTATCTCTTCTGTTCAAGAAGCTGGTAGGCACTAAAGTATTAATGGCAAGTGTGAAAAGTCCAGAAAGAAGCAAACTTCGAGTATACCTCCACTGCACAAACATCAACCAGTACGTATGCAACACATTCTTTTCCAGGCAACAAGCTTTAATCAGTAAGCACGTGGCTTCCTGCTCTGACACCCTGTGGTCCTCTATACAGTGGGTTTAAGGCTTGTCATTGGTCTTTACTTTTATTTCTGTTTTCACAGTGACATGGTGCCAGAGTTTAACTAAAAATAAATAAATAATAAATAATGGGCATTTGCAATCTAGCATAAATTTGTACACTGATTTTGTCATAATCCATACTAGAAATACACTCTGACTTTAAATAAATAAAGAAAAGGACAAATTTAAGAACACGTAACTATTTTTATTTGAACAGTTAAGTCATTGAAATTATGAGTGAATATAAATATGAATGGATTCACATGAATGATTATATGAATATAATCATATCTGACAAATTCAATAAAGGAGAAGAAGAATTAAGAGGAATTAGTTAAAATTCATTTTAAGAGAAGAATTAGAAAAATAACTTAAAAGAAGGAGGAGAACAATAGTAACAACAATCTTGTTTTCAGAAGTTTCAACCCAATTTCTGGAGTTGAGAGGCCACATAGATTTTTGTAGCCCAGTTCTCTGGCCTCTGGTAGCAAAATATGCTCCTAAGTCTTGGAGATTTCTCTCTGCTCAGTCTGTCCTTCCTGATAACATGATACTAAAATACTAACTCTTGCCAAAAACACCATCTATCATTTCCAATTTCTAGTGAGTGGGAACTTCAGGGATAGTAAGGTCCAACTAGGAAAAAACAGGGAAATGGTTTGGATGGAAATTCTGAAAAGTGTCAACAGATTTAATTTTCTTGTTTCAGTTCTTTTGTAAGGTTAGAAAAATTCCTGTTTATCTGGTTTATAATTTGAATTAACATGAACCCTCAAAATTCACCTTTTACCATTTGACCTTCCTATGTTAAAATGCACAGGCTGACCAGCTTCCTAGAACTCAGCCTGGCAAGAGTTGGTAATGGGAAGTGGAAAGAGGAATGTTTTTAATCATGCTTTCACATAGGACCACACTAGTGGTCTAATATATTGTGAAAAGAATAATAAGAGGCCCCATATCACTGTAGATACTGATATTAGTATCCACAATTATGTTTGTAGTCAAGTTTTCAATTGTTTAAATTAGATAAATATTTTTATTGAGTTGATCTTATTTTTTTAGCCCAAGATATAAAGAAGGAGATTTAACCCTGTATGCCCTAAACCTCTATAATGTCACCAAGCGCTTACAGTTGCCATATTACTTATTTGACAAACGAGTGGACAAATACCTCATAAAACCTTCAGGACCTGATGGATTACTTTCCAAGTGAGTTATTTTCCATGTTCATTTCAAATTTTCACCGATTTGTTGGTGTTTATCAGAATAGAAAGTGTTCAAAGGGAGCAAAAGAAAAAAAACAACTATTTCAAGTTCTAACAATTCTTAATATCCAGGAAGTTTATACAGGAATACTTATCAATACAGGTAGGACTTTGAGAGTCCAAGGCAGAAGGATAAGAACACAAACAAGCAGTTTATCTTAGGGAATAGTGTGTCAGGATCCACTCGAGGCTTTTAGATTACTTGCTCTAAAAAGACTTAAACAAAACAAGCATACCTCGATAAAATCGCTACTAAGAGCATGGAGGTTGACATAGAATATTATACCATATAAGATGAGTGTGATTCTCTTATAACATTGTTTTTTATTGGTTAGAGTAAGAAAACAGAATAGTCAAAAATGTACCTTTTAGGTGGATTATTTGAAGCTGGTTCCTACTACATTTTGGTTTTAAAAGGCAGCCATTGACTGTCCTATCAAAGAAGATACTCAGCAGAAAACCCAAGAATGACCAGGAGCCTGGAAGAGTCAGGAACACAAACATTGTAAGATTTCTGTCCAGTGGATATTGGAAGGGGCTCTTTTCTCAATTATTATTTACATTGGAGCATACAAAATGAAGAGTTTACAAAATTCTCACCATCTCTTCCCATATCTGCAAAATGTTATATGAGTGATGTTTTCCTAACAATAAACATCAGAACCTGAAAAAAAGTGCAGTAAGCATGCTTTCCCCCAAATCCTGTCCCCCATACAGAAGTGTTATTAACACTGGGTACCATTCCTTTATTTTTTCCCCATGCTTTATTTTACTATAACTATAATCGTGCAACTTCTGTGGAAAAAAGATGGGGAAACCCACACAGGTTTTCCCAAGTGTCTTTTCATACATAGCCTTTGTTGATGGGCTTCATGTTTTATAAAATACCATGGTTTTACCTACCATTTTTCTACTGTTTAATCTTTTTTGCCTGTTGTAAATAATGCATATTTGGGTAACAGATACTTTTCTCCATTTGGGTTCTGATCCTTGGTGAAGTGGGTATTTTTAGCATATTTGTGTCTGATGCTAATAAGGGGAAAGCTTTTCTGAAGTAATTGAATAATAGTTGTGAGTTGGAAGTGCCTTACAAGATCATTTTATTCTAACCTCAGTTGGGTATCTGTGGCCCGTGGGCTCTGTTTGACTTCTCTGTTGGATATCACACACTCTCCTGGCAACTCTTCTCTCTGATGAGGATAAAGTGAGCATTCTATGATGCTCTTAGTTCTATTCTCTAAAGCAGAGGTTGGCAACTACACCTCATGTCTGTGGACAAGAGGGCTTATATAAATTTTCTTCTCTTTCTGGTAGAGGAAGTTGGTATGAACTCTGTGTTTTTATTTTATTTATTTTGGTGTGAAGAAGGTTTGTTATAATGTAGAAATTGGCAGGAAATTATAAATTCACTGTTCTTTTTCATGTTTTTAAAATTTTTTAAACTTTTTTTTTGTATCATTAATATACAATTACATGAGCAACACTGTGGTTACTAGACTCCCCCCATTATCAAGTCCCCACCACATACCCCATTACAAACACTGTCCACCAGCATAGTAAGATGCTATAGAATCACTACTTGTCTTCTTTGTGCTATACTGCCTTCCCCGTGCCCCACCCTACATTATGTGTGCTAATTGTAATGCCCCCTTTTCCTCTTATCCCTCCCTTCCCACCCATCTTCCCCAGTCCCTTTCCCTTTGGTAACTGTTAGTCCATTCTTGGGTTCTGTGAGTTTGCTGCTGTTTTGTTCCTTCAGTTTTTTCTTTTTCTTTTAAACTTTTTATTAAAGTATTATTGATATACACTTTTATGAAGGTTTCACATGAAAAAAACCATGCGGTTACTACATTTACCCATATTATCAAGTCCCCACCCATACCCCAATGCAGTCACTGTCCATCAGTGCAGCAAGATGCCACAGATCCACTATGTCCCTTCTCTGTTCTACACTGTTCTCCCCATGATCCCCCACACCATGTGTACTAAACATAATACCCCTCAATCCCCTTCTCCCTCCCTCCCCACCTGCCCTCCCACACCCCTCCCCTTTGGTAACCACTAGCTCCTTCTTGGAGTCTGTGAGTCTGCTGCTATTTTATTCCTTTACTTTTGCTTCATTGTTTTACTCCACAAATGAGGGAAATCATTAGGCACTTGCCTTTCTCCACCTGGCTTATTTCACTGAGCATAATGTCCTCCAGCTCCGTCCATGTTATTGCAAATGGTAGGATTTGTTTCTTTCTTATGTCTGAATGGCTGAATAGTATTCCATTGTGTATATGTACCATATCTTCTTAATCCATTCATCTACTGATGGACACTTAGGTTGCTTCCATATCTTGGCTATTGTAAAAAGTGCTGCAATAAACATAGGGGAGCATATATCTTTTGAATCTGAGAAGTTGTATTCTCTGGGTAAATTCCAAGGAGTGGGAATCCCGGGTCAAATGGTATTTCTATTTTTAGTTTTTTGAGGAACCTCCATATTGCTTTCCACAATGGTTGAACTAACTTACATTCCCACCAGCAGTGTAGAAGGGTTCCCCTTTCTCCGCATCCTCGCCAGTATTTGTTGTTCTTAGTGTTTTCGATGCTGGCCATCCTTACTGGTGTGAGGTGATATCTCATTGTGGTTTTAATTTGCATTTCCCTGATGATTAGTGATGAGGAGCATCTTTTCATGTGCCTGTTGGCCCTCTTCTTTGGAGAACTGTCTCTTCATATCCTCTGCCCATTTTTTAATCAGGTTATTTCCTTTTTGGGTGTTGAGGTGTGTAAGTTCTTTATATATTTTGGATGTTAACCCCTCATCAGATATGTCATTTACAAATATATTCTCCCATACTGTAAGAGGCCTTTTTGTTCTGTTGATGGTGTCCTTTGCTGTACAGAAACTTTTTAGTTTGATGTAGTCTCATGAGTTCATTTTTGCTTTTGTTTCCCTTGCTCAAGGAGATGCATTCAGGAAGAAGTTGCTCATGCTTATTTATATTCAGGAGATTTTTGCCTATGTTGTCTTCTTAGAGTTTTATGGTTTCATGACTTACATTCAGGTCTTTGATCCATTTGGAGTTTACTTTTGTGTATGGGGCTAAACAATAATCCAGTTTCATTCTCTTGCATGTAGCTGTCCAGTTTTGCCAACACCAGCTGTTGAAGAGGCTGTCATTTCCCCATTGTATGTCCATGGCTCCTTTATCATATATTAATTGACCATATATGGTTGGGTTTGTATCAGGGCTCTCTACTCTGCTCCATTGGTCTATGGGCCTGTTCTTGTGCCAGTACCAAATTGTCTTGATTACTGTGGCTTTGTAGTAGAGCTTGAAGTTGGGTAGCATAATTCCCCCCTGCTTTATTCTTCCTTCTCAGGATTGCTTTGGCTATTTGTGGTCTTTTGTGGTTCCATATGAATTTTAGAATGATTTTCTCTAGTTCATTGAAGAATGCTGCTGGTATTTTGATAGAAATTGCATAGAATCTGTAGATTGCTTTAGGCAGTATGGCCATTTTGATAATATTAATTCTTTCTATTCATGAGCACGGGATGTGTTTCCATTTATTGGTATCCTCTTTAATTTCTCTCATGAGTGTCTTGTAGTTTTCAGAGTATAGGTCTTTCACTTCCTTGGTTAGGTTTATTCCTAGGTATTTTATTCTTATTGATGCAACTGTGAATGGAATTGTTTTCCTGATTTCTCTCTCTGCTACTTCATCTTTAGTGTATAGGAATGCAACAGATTTCTGTGTATTAATTTTGTATCCTGCAACTTTGCTGAATTCATATATTAGACCTAGTAGTTTTGGAGTGGATTCTTTAGGGTTTTTTATGTACAATATCATGTCATCTGCAAACAGGGACAGTTTAACTTCTTCCTTGCTAATCTGGATGCTTTTTATTTCTTTGTGTTGTCTGATTGCCATGGCTAGGACCTCCAGTACTATGTTGAATAGAAGTGGGGAGAGTGGAATCCTTGTCTTGTTCCCGATCTTAAAGGAAAAGCTTTCAGCTTCTCGCTGTTAAGTATGATGTTGGCTGTAGGTTTGTCATATATGGCCTTTATTATGTTGAGGTACTTGCCCTCTATACCCATTTTGTTGAGAGTTTTTATCATGAATGGATGTTGACAAATGCTTTCTCAGCATCTATGGAGATGATCGTGTGGTTTTTGTCCTTCTTTTTGTTGATGTGGTGGATGATGTTCATGGATTTTCTAATGTTGTACCATCCTTGCATCCTTGGAATAAATCTTACTTGAACATGATGGATGATCTTTTTGATGTATTTTTGAATTTGGTTTGCTAATATTTTGTTCAGTATTTTTGCATCTATGTCATCAGGGATATTGGTCTGTAATTTTCTTTTTTTGTGGTGTCTTTGCCTGGTTTTGGTATTAGAGTGATGCTGGCCTCATAGAATTAGTTTGGATATATTCCCTCTTATTCTACTCTTTAGAAAACTTTAAGGAAGAGGGTATTAGGTCTTCACTAAATGTTTGATAAAATTCAGTAGTAAAGCCATCTGGTTCAGGGGTTTTGTTCTTAGGTAGGTTTTTGATTACCAGTTCAATTTTGTTGCTGGTAATTGGTCTCTTCAGATTTTCTGTTTCTTCCTGGGTCAGCCTTGGAAGGTTGTATTTTTCTAGAAAGTTGTCCATTTCTTCTAGTTTATCCAGTTCATTAGCATATAATTTTTCATAGTATTCTCTAATAATTCTTTGTATTTCTGTGGTGTCCATAGTGATTTTTCCTTTCTCATTTCTGATTCTGTTTATGTGAATAGACTCTCTTATTTTCTTGATAAGTCTGGCTAGGGGTTTATCTATTTTGTTTATTTTCTGGAAGAACCAGCTCTTGCTTTCATTGATTCTTTCTATTGTTTTATTCTTCTCGAATTTATTTATTTCTGCTCTAATCTTTATTATGTCCCTCCTTCTACTGACTTTGGGCCTCCTTTATTCTTCTCTTTCTAGTTTTGTTAATTGGGAGTTTACACTGCTCATTTGAGATTGTTCATCTTTCCTGAGGTAGCCATTTATTGCAATATACTTTCCTCTCAGCACAGCCTTTACTACGTCCCACAGATTTTGTGGTGTTGAATTGTTGTTGTCATTTGTCTCCATATATTGCTTGATCTCTGTTTTTATTTGGTCATTGATCCATGGGTTATTTAGGAGCATGTTGTGAAGCCTCCATGTGTTTGTGAGATTTTTCCTTTTCTTTGCATAATTTATTTCTAGTTTCATACCTTTGTGGTCTGAGAAACTGGTTGGTACAATTTCAATCTTTTTGAATTTACCTAGGCTCTTTTTGTGGCCTAATATATGATCTATTCTTAAAAATGTTCCATGTGCACTTGAGAAGAGTGTGTATTCTGCTGCTTTTGGGTGTAGAGTTCTGTAGATGTCTGTTAGGTCCATCTGTTCTAATGTGTTGTTCAGTGCCTCTGTGTCCTTACTTATTTTCTGTCTGGTTGATCTGTTCTTCAGAGTGAGTGGAGTGTTGAGGTCTCCAAGAATTAATGCATTGCATTTTATTTCCCCTTTTAATTCTGTTAGTATTTGTTTCACATATGTAGGTGCTCCTGTGTTGGGAGCATAGATACTTATAAGGGTTATATCTTCTTGTTGGATTACCCTTTTATCATTATGTAATGTCCTTCTTTGTGTCTTGTGACTTTCTTTGTTTTGAAATCTATTTTGTCTGATATAAGTACTGCAACTCCTACTTTTTTCTCCTTATTGGTTGCATGAAGTATCTTTTTCCATCCCTTCACTTTTAGTCTGTGTATGTCTTTGGGTTTAAAGTGAGTCTCTTGTAGGCAGCATATAGATGGGTCTTGTTTTTTTATCCATTCATTGACTCTATGTCTTTTGATTGGTGCATTCAGTCCAATTATATTTAGGGTGATTATCAATAGGTATGTACTTATTGCCATTGCAGGCTTTAGATACTCACTTAGTATGCTATTACAAACACAATCTAAAGGTTCTTTTCTGTTTCTCCTCCTTTTTCTTTCTCCTCCTCTTTATATATTAGGTATCATATTCTGTACTCTTTGTCTATCCCTTGATTGACTTTGGGGATAGTTAATTTAATTTTTCATTTGCTTAGTAATTAGCTGTTCTACTTTCTTTACTGTGGTTTTATTACCTCTGGTGACAGCTATTAAACCTTAGGAACACTCCCATCTATAGCAGTCCCTCCAAAATAGACTGTAGAGATGGTTTGTGGGAGGTAAATTCTCTCAGCTTTTGCTTATCTGGAAATTGTTTAATCCCTCCTTCAAATTTAATTGATAATCTTGCTGGATAAAGTAATCTTGGTTCCAGGCCCTTCTGCTTCATTGCATACATCATTCATTAAATACATCATTCCACTCCCTTCTGGCCTATAAGATTTCTGCTGAGAAGTCTGATGATAGCCTGATGGGCTTTCCTTTGTATGTGATCTTATTTCTCTCTCTGGCTGCTTTTAGTAGTCTGTCCTTACCCTTGATCTTTGCCATTTCAATTACTATGTGTCTTGGTGTTTTCTTCTTTGTGTCCCTTGTGTTGGGAGATCTGTGCACCTCCATGGCCTGAGAGACTATCTCCTTCCAATATTGGGGAATTTTTCAGCAATTACCTCCTCAAAGACACTTTATATCCCTTTTTCTCTCTCTTCTTCTTCTGGTACCCCCATAATGTGAATATTGTTCCGTTTGGATTGGTCACACATTTCTCTCAATATTGTTTCATTCTTAGAGATCCTTTTTTCTCTCTGTCCCTCAGCTTCTTTGTATTCCTATTCTCTAGTTTCTATTTCATTTCTCGTCTCCTCCACCATATCTGCTTTTAATACCCTCCATTGTGCTCTTCAATGATTGAATCTCCAACTGGAATTCATTCCTGAGTTCTTGAATATCTTTCCATACCTCCATGAGCATGTTAATGATTTTTATTTTGAACTCCCTTTCAGGAAGATTCATGAGGTCGATATCATTTAAATCTTTCTCAGGAGTTGTATTAATAGTTTTACTCTGAACCAGGTTCCTTTGGCGTTTCATATTTGTATATGGTGCCCTCTAGTGTCCAGAAGCTCTACTCTCTGGAGCTGCTCAGCCCCTGAAGCAATGTCGGGGGTTGCAGAGGAGAGGTATTGGTGCTCGGGGGGAGGAAAAAGCTGTTTTTTGTTTTCCGGCTGCTATGCCTGTCTCCACTGCCTGAACCAGTGGGCTGAGAACACAGGTATAAGCCCCTTTGCTTTGCATTTGTAGTTGCTGTAGACATATCTTCCCTCTGGCTGGCCTAACACCAGGGTAGGGTTTGCCGGTTTGCAAACCAGGTGGGGCCGGCCAGGAGAAAGGCACAGTAGGCTGCCTATCATGGAGGGGGTCCTTGGAGCTGTGTAGCCAGCCAGGGAGCTGGAGCACCTGAAGATCAACAATGTTCCCAACCTGCTGGGCAGAGTGCACCCAGACAATTTTGTTTACCTGTCCTTTCTCCTGAGCAGTAAGCTCTGTGTAGTCTTTGCCCCTTAGCAGCCCTCTTGCTAAGGGCTTCCTTGTTAGGAAGTCTCTCAGACTGCCCACCTTTCTTTTGTCCCAGAGCAGGTGGACATGGATCCCTGCTTTCCACAAGCAGCTGGAATCTCAGTCTCTCTAGGAATTCTGCCTGTCTTAGCTTTCCAATCCCCTAATCACAAGAGTATCATGAAAGCACCATGAAATGTAGGTTTGTGCTCCCAGAGCAGATTTCCAGGGTTAGGTATTCAGCAGTCCCAGGCCTCCACTCCCTCCATGCTCCATTTTCTCTTCCTCCCACCAGTGAGCTGGGGTGGGGGAAGGGCTTGGGTCCTGCCAGGCCATGGCTTTGGTACGTTATCCTGTTCCATGAGGTCTGCTCTTTTCTCCAGGTGTGTACAGTCTGGCATAGTCCTCTTTCCTGTTGCTCTTTCGGGATTAATTGTATTAATTATATATTTGGATTATATGTGGTTCTAGGAGGAAGCTTCTGTCTCACCTCTCACGCCACCATCTTTAATCCTCTCCTCTTTCCTTCAGTTTTTTCTTTGTTCTTATACTCCACAGATGAGTGAAATCATTTGATACTTGTCTTTCTCCACCTGGCTTATTTCACTGAGCTATTTTTTTAACTTTTTATATTGTGGTACATATAATAAAATGCACAACTATTAGTGTGCAACTTGATTAATTTTAACATACATATACACTCATGTAACCATTGCCCAGATCAGGATATCAAGCATTCTAATTTTTTTTCACTCTTCACCTGTGTCACCCATTCCCCACCACTTCCTGTGGCAACCACCAGTCTGTTCTCTCTGTTTTCTGTTTATAAGTCTATTTCAGTTTTGTTTTGTTTTTTAGATTCCAAATATAAGTGAAATCATATGAAATTTGTCTTTCTCTGACTTGTTTCAGTTAGTATAATACCCTCAAGGTCCATCCATATTCTCCCAAATGGCAAGATTTCTTTATTTTTTATGGCTGAGTAATATTTCATTGTGTGTATGTACCACATATTCTTTATCCATTTATCTATCGACAGACACTTAGGTTGCTTTCATATCTTGTCTATTATATATAAGGTAGCAATAAACATAGAAGTGCAAATATCTTTTCAGATTAGTGATTTTGTTTTCTTTGGGTGGATACCCAGAAGTGGAATTGCTGGGACATATAGTAGTTCAGTTTTTAGTCTTTTTGAGGACCCTCTATACTGCTTTCCATAGTAGCTTTATGGCTGCTCCTATTTGCAATCCAACCAACATTGCAAATGGGTTCCCTTTTCTCCACATCCCTCCTCTCTCTGTGTCTCTATGTCTCTGTGTCTCTCTCATAGGGGAGTTTAGCATGAACTCTGTTTTTATTTTTAATTAGTTGTCAACATTTAAGAACTGAAACTACTAAACCATCTGGACTTGCAGATTTTCTTTAAAATTGGAATCTCTGGCAACTCTGGGCTTGTTTACCAAATTAGATGGAATTGAATTGAGGTTATTTTAGACAGGTCATTCAGCTTTTTAGTTCTGCTCAGTCCCTCCATGACACTCTTGTCTTATGCTGGTCCTACTGCAGGTACATGTGTAACTTCCTTGGCCCTTATGGGCATTTGAGTCTGCTACATTTTGTTCATGTGCAATGCCAAATACCTTGTTTTCCCCAGAATAACTCTTAAATATTTGAAGGACAGTTGGATTACATTCTCTCCAGGCTAAATATGCCCAATTTCTTCAATGATTCTTCTCTTTGCTGTATTTATCAGACACTGTTGCACTGTGATCACACATTTCATGCTTTATAATTGGAAAATTGGTGAAGTTATGGATGTTTACTGCCCTAAGTTCTCTCTGACAAGTATATATTACTTATAGTTTTCTCTCTTTAAAATGTTGCATGCATATCCCAGATAAGTTTGATGAGTGCACAGTCTGCACATCTGCTCATGCTAATGACCTCAGGGTGCTAAACAGTGATAATCTTTTTAAAATTATTTTTTATTTGTACAGCTAGTGTAGCACCTTGCATAGTATTTAGTAAATATTTGAGTGAATATCTATTTTAATATGAAGGCAGTATTTTACATTTATCTGAGATAACTTTTGCCCAGCATTTCCAATTCTGCCAAATCTGTTGCTTCCTCATTCCTTTCAGCTGTTTCATCTGAAACATGACAAGCATGTCTTCTATTTCTTGTTATCATGTTACCAACTTCAAAATACGAAGCAGGATATTACCCTCAGATAAAACTCTACCATCATTGCCCAGCCTGATAGGGAAATAATCAGCATGCTTTAAGCTTACAAACTATATACTGATAGCATCATTTTAGCTATATTTATATCTCATTACACAATATAGCCAGATCATATTACATGTTATCTCACCCATGTTTCATTATCTTAACCTACAGCAGCATTAATTTACAATGAGATTGACTTTAAACTCTGTGCCCCCTCCTAAAGCATCTCTGAACTTTCTTGTGTACTCTTGTTACTGGTGCTCAATTTCATGCAGAACAGCTCTTACTAATGTCATTTAGAAATGTTTTCAAGACCTATTTTTGTTTGTGGTTTCCTGGTGATAGTCATGGCATTTCCTCCTCCACCCCATCTAAGACTTTATAGTGATCTTAGTGCTAAAAAACAAAACTCGGGTGCACCTGGACTGAGTGCACTGCACTGTATTCTTGTGGGCCTCCAGCATGATCATGGTCATCCTACTAAATCTTTAGGTATGGAGCCTAGAGCTGGGCATCTGACCAAGATTCAGTGGAAACCAGTTTTTCTGCTCATTGATACCCAGTGAGGATAGAGTGTCAGAGAGCTTTAAAAAACGAAAACTTTGTAATAACCCTACATTGGAAACAATGAAATGTCTAACAGTAGACATTTAAGTACATAAACTAATGTACTCACACAACAGAATCCTGTGCAGCCATGAAAATGGTGTCGTGGATGAATGTTTAATAGTGTGAGCGAATTAATGTTAAGATGTGTTAAGGGAAAAAGAATCAAGTTTCAAGAAACTATGTACTATATGCTTATTTTGTTTAAATAAAAATGTGTGTATATGCATATATAGAAAAGTGATGAAAGAATACACATCAGAATATTAAAAGTCGTTATGATGAATTAACAGGTTACTTTTGTTCAATTTACTGATCAGAATAATAAGGATAGATAATACTTTTTACAGTGCTTACTATATGCAAGGCACTATTATAAGTGTCCTATATATTACATATATGACATAGATATAACTGGCATTGAATCTTATGAATTTTCAACAAAAAGTTTTTTTCATATTACTAAGTTTTCATAATATGAAAATCATTTGAGAAAAAGACATAAGCATCATTTAGAATTATGGAAGTAACTATCAGTAGAGCTAGAAGCAGACTAAAGCTTTCTTTTGTAAGTTCTGTGTGTACTGGATTTGTTGCTGTGAGCATGTATTGATTTGATTTAAATAATAATATGCATAAGAACACTTGTCATTAAGTTTTTCTTCCATTTTTTGACTCAGTTTTAAATTTTCATTCCAACAGTGAAATGCAAAAATTTAATATTTTGGAATCTGTGGTTTAGCCAAACAAAATTTTTTGTGCCATCACAGCAATATACATTCTATCAAAATATCTTAACAATGTAAACAAAAGGGATGCAAACTCCTGAGGGGCTGCAGGGTTTATGGGCATAACTACAAGTGGGGACTTTCATTGGTTGTCATTTTTTATATTAAATTCATGAAATTTACATTCCATTCTACATATCTCTTTGCTTTATATATGTTTTCAATTATTTACTATTAAATAAAATCACCACAAATCCAGAAGTTATGTCATGTTTATCCTTTGTATACCTCCATCATATTGCCTAATATAGACTATGTGTGTTCCATTTTCTGTAAAGAACCAGATAGTAAATATTTCAGGCTTTGCAGGCCAGATGGTGTCTGTCACAATTACTCAACACTTGCCATGTAGCTTAAAGATCAAACCTAGCTGATACAGTGTTGAAATGCAGGTTATATAATATAAACTGCCCCAGAACATTTTTTTTGGTCTTAAAAAGATATCACAACTTTTACAGAGTAGGTGGAGTATGCACAGTGTGGCTAATTTGGACGTCACTCTTTTCCAGATCTGTCCAACTCAATGGTCAAACTCTGAAGATGGTGGATGATCAAACCCTGCCAGCTCTGACAGAAAAACCTCTTCGCCCAGGAAGTTCACTGGGCTTGCCAGCTTTCTCATATGGGTTTTTCGTGATAAGAAATGCCAAAGTTGCTGCTTGCATCTGAGAGTGAAAGGCATACACTAGCCTTGAGATTGAATTTTCCAAGCGTATCAATAAGAAGAAAACAAAGCTCAAGCTATAGGAAGGCAAGCAGATACATCACAGGTCAACTACTGGGAACTTTAGAGACACTGGAACGTGCTGAGTGCTAGATTTAGCACCACATTGTTCTAAGTAGACCACTGCTAATAATACCTCGTGTCCAACACTATGCTCAGTCTTGTGCATGTGCGATTTTTATTTAAGTTATTTGAAAGGTATATGAATGCCCACATTACAGCCCGGAGGCAAGAAAGGAAAGGATACACAGAAAGTGCTTAGTTGTTTTTATTTTTAAAAACAGCTATTAGAAGATTGTCAGATTCTTTACTCTATATGCTGTCCCTATGGGCTCCCCCTAGAAAAAGCTGTAATTGACTATAAAAGAGAGAGACTCTGCACCTTACAGACAGCTAGATCCAGATGTTGCTCCTCTTCTCTCTGTTCTGTCTTCGTCAGCAGTGCTGTGTGAGAGGACAGATGGTTAGATGTGATAGCATAAAAAATTAATGACAATTCCGAGGGAAGGGATTATGTAAACTTCAAATGAAGTAAAAAAAATTAAGTGATTTACCAAGAGGAGAAAATTTAATTCAATACATTATAACCATATATTCAAGTTTACATTTAATCTACCTTTACCTCTTTAGTTGGGAAACTTTTGGCTGCAAAGAGCAGAAAACCCTGATTCATACGGTTTAAACCAGGAGACATTTATAATCCCGCATAACAAGAAGTTCAAGCAGAGTGGGCTCCACACCTCAGCATGTCACCAAGGAACCAGCTTCTTTCCATCTCTCTGCTCTTTCACCTTTAGCATTGGCTCCATTTCCAGCTCCGTTCTCAGGGTGGCTCGATGGCGATGGTTATTCCTTGGACCCATTCAGTCCCAGCAGAAGCTGGAGAAAGATGAGCAACTTTTTCTGTCTCCTTCACAGACTTGAAGAGCCCTTTCTCAGAGGTTCTCTTGGCAAATCTCTCCTCATTCCTCCTCCCATCTCACTGATTGGGAATGGGTTACCTGGCCGTTTCCCCGTCACTGCCGTCAGTGAGACTCCTGTGATCATCTCCTACTAACCTTTTGGAATGGAGATGGTGTTGGGAAGCCTATGGCACTATGGTTCTGTGCTTTTACCAGAGACAGAATGTTTTATTTTCTCCTGAATCTTAATTTTTTAGAACCATAATCCTCTTTATGTCTATGAATTTGTCTCAAATTTAAGTACACTTATAAGGAGCTAAAGCTGGAACTTAAAGTTCTGATTCCTCAGTACCCTTAAATTTTATACACAAGTGGTTTTTATATTTTGGTATTTGAAATAAAGTAATTTTTATACCCTCAGTATTACATGATTATTCTTCTAATAAAGCTTAAGCATACAGATGCTTACATTTGGAGCCTGTTTTCCTCCACCACTTTGTTTACACGTCCTACCTGTACTTGTCCTTTCAGCCTCCCCCGCGCCAGAGCACTGACCTTGAGGGAAAGAGATCATCACGTGCAGAATGGTTTCCTTCCTCATCATGTAGAAATGATCAAAGTCCTGTCCTATTGTTCTTTTCTCTGTCCCCTCTGCCCCTTAAATTCAAGGCCTAATTTCTCACTTATAATAATCTCATTGTTCTCCCTGACTTTACTGAAAATTCTTAAATGGCTCCCCATTTCTTATAGGTACGTAAGGTCCTCCAGAACCTAGCACCCGCCTGTTTCTTCACCCCAATATTTGCTACTCTTCCCATGAATTCTGTCGCCACCCACTCGCTGGCTGAGAAGTCTGAACACACCTCCTTACCTTCTGTTTCTGTGCCTGTGGTGCTGCTCCTCCTGCCCTCCACCTGGACTGTGCTTCTACCTCTCCTCTCTATGTGGCACACTTTCACATTTACCAAGACCCAGCTCAGACATCAGTTTCAACACCCCCCATCATGCAAGTAGCTTTCATCATATGTCTTTGTTTCTAAAGAAGTTTGGATATTTTACTGTGGCAATTACGATGCATTGTGATTTTATCCAAACATCTTTCTAACTTGACATCAAGCTCATAAGAAAGAGGTAAATATCCTAATCATCTTTGTATTCCCTCTGCTTAGCATATTGTCTATCACACAGTTGCCACCCAGATGTTTCCTTAATGACAGAAAAGAGGATTTCAAATTTAAAACTAGCTAAGGTATTTTGATTTTGAATATACAGAAAAACTTAATGATGATGGAAGGTATTGCCTTTTATCTTTAAAAAATCTTAAATGATCACTAGTGAGCTCGTCTAACGGTGGGCGGCTATGTGAAGAACTGGGGGCATGGCTATGTGAAAGAAAGGAACGCTCAGTCACACGTTAATGAGTGTTAAATGTATTAAGGTTTTCTTCAGCTTCCTTAGAGGAAGCTCATGCCTAGCATGTCAATTACTTTTTGAGCCCACACCCTTTCACTGGTATTTGATCAAATACATTTATTTCCTGCAACTTACAATATTGGTTCGAAATTATTTTTGTCCTTTAGTTTGGCCTTGTGATTCACATCATCTCCATGATCACGGGAATTTCTGCAACCTGCTGTGAAACTTATATGTTCAGGACTTGTCAGCTCCATGGTTACACCATTTTCTTCTTTTTTAAAAATCCTGGTGTGTCTCATCAACCTGTTGAATCACTTCGTGGTTGATATCAATTATCCTTCTAACTAGAATTTTGATTACCACAAAACTAAAAAATACCCATCTGTTTTAACTGGTAATGCAGTACAAAATCAAAGCAGTATTTAAAACTAAAACAGTAGTGAAATGAATAACTAGTTTCAACTGCAGGTGTTTTCAATTATCTTTTAGAAAATGTGTCCAGGGATGTATAGACTGGCTCATGTATTGTATAGCTTAGAAAAACAATGTGAAGATTCTCATAATTGCTCCATCCCAGGATCAGAAGCTTTGGTTTTTTTTCAAGGGTAAGATAATCTCGTCCTTTTCCAATTTTATACCATTCTCAATTTTACAGACTTAGAGAAAGGAAAGACCTGGAGCAAATTAGATACAGAAATATTTGTTTTTTAAAAATCTTCCCTATTATTTTCACTAAGTGCTATAGGCTTTTATGACACCTTTGATTTAAATCAAATTTGTTCCTTATTTTCACACATTTGATGGTAGTCCACCACTTTTTAAATTGGTTTTTAAGTTACTCTGTTAAATGAAAGTTATATACGTCTTACATTCCCATAGACCTTTCAAAGGACAATAACAAGATTAGTTTACCTGATTCTGCTGCACTCCAACTTTAATAAGGCACACTTGAATACTTAAACTATTCTTCCTAAACACATTTTAAGAAGACTCTTATACATCTAATAAACCACACACAAATTTAGTAGATGGAGTTCCCTAGGCATGTAAACATCTTAACAAACATTGATAGCAAAACCTATACAAATACAACTTGTACAAAAAGACTTCATCCCAAAGTCACAAATTTACTCCCCTGGCCAGAGTTAACAGAATTATCAATTCAGGTCCACTACACCAAATAAGGTAATAATCAGGTTTTTCATTAGAGAGCCTAGAAACAGGATGTAGAACCACTAGTGTGTTGGGTTCAATCCCTTCTTATGCTTAGATGTCAGTTCTTGCATCTCTGAAAGCACCGGACAGTTTTGACCACTTAACCTTCCTGAAATAATTTCCTGGCTTCCATGGCACCATCTCTTCTGTCTTGAAGTCATATCTCTGGGCTGTCCCGTCTCTGTGTCTTCCTTGAGTTTCTGTTCCTCTGCATGTCCCTGGATGGTAGAGTTCCTCATGAGTCAACTGCAACCCTTCTGTCTTGTTTTGCAATACATTCTTTCTGGGTGAAAACAAGTACTATCATACCACAGTTACATAAATGGGCATCTTTTCTTGCTCTCTACTGAGTTTTTAATACTAATCTTTATTCATTTTATCCTGAATGTGAATATGTGATATTTAGATCAGAGGCAGATTATCATTATTCACTTAAAAAGCAAATACTGATTGTGTGGTTTCCCACACCCCAATTCTTACTCCTGGAGGGACACAACAAAAGCTAGGTCAGTTGTCATATGCAGACACACTTCAAAGTCTGCATCACAAGTCTGGAATGGGAGAGAATGGATTGTCTTTGCTTACATACAAGAGAAAGAGGCAGCTGCCTTCCACACTCTTAACGAAAAGAGAGAGAAAAATCTTTGCTTATTGGAGACAGGATGTATAGGATGCTGGGTTCTCACACTTTTGGGAAAATAAATAAAATCTCTCCAGGTCCAGATAGCTGCCATGTGTCTCTAGCTTATATGACCTAGAAATGCCTCAAAGCTCCCAGGTTTCATTCTTCTTTGAAATGTTGACACCCAGAGAGAGAGTCCTCCAGTCTGTTGGCACCTTGGGAACTTGTGGTATTATAAGAAATATATATTTGGTCTTTGCCCCTTTGGTTCCTGGCCCAGAGCCTCAGAAGCCCTTGGAATGTCCTGGGTGATAGGAGTGTCTTTTGTTATAAGGTGTAAGGAGCCCTTTCACCATACCTGCGTTTATGCCAATGAGATGACTCAAGGTGGACCCTCAGATAGTCACAAGGGGAGGGTCTGGCCACCTGTGAAACTTTCAATTCCACCCCCAATCTCAGGAGAGAAGAGGCTGGAGATTTGAGTTCAATTACCAATAGCCAGAGATTTAATCAATTATGCCAATGCAGTGAAGCCTGGATACAACTCTCTTAACAAGGAGATTCAGAGCACATCCTGCCTTGCCAAACATGACATGACAGGAGGGTGGTTCACTCTTGACTCCATGGGGACAGAAGCTTCTGTGCTAGGGACCCTTCTGAATCTTGCCCTATGTACCTTTACACCTAGCTGTTCATTTATATCTTTTATAAGAAACTATAATAATAAGTGTGGTGCTTTTTTTAGTTCTGTGGGTCATTCTAGGGAATTACCAAACCTGAAGGAGGATCCTGGGAACCTCTGAATTTATAACTGGTCAGTTGGAGTGCAGTTAATCTGAAGACCCCATTTGTGGCCAGCATTTGAAGTAGGGGAAGTCTTGTAAGACTGAGCCCTTAACTTATGGGATCTGCACTAACTCTGTCCAGTTAGTGTCAGAATTGCACTGAATCTTAGGACACCCAATTGATGTCAGAGAATTGGGAATTGTTATTGGGAAAGCAACACAGAGCTTAACATAGAAGCCAGTTTGGGCTGTAACCTTGTGCCCTCTCAAGGAGATAATAGTAATTTTGTTATCCTTTTGGATCAGAGCAATTCACTAGACACATGACTACAGATAGGATTCTCATGGTATGTAAAAGGTAAGATATTCCTAGGGGAAGTGGAGGCAAACACTCTCTGTCTTTATACCAGAGTATAGCTTTACACAGAGTGTATCTTTCTACTCTGTATTCCAGGAGGTTAGAGATTTTCTTTTTTGGTATTGTTAATGTAGAATTACTTGAACAACATTATGATTACTAGACTCCACGTATTATCAAGTCCCCCGACATACCCCATTACAGTCACTGTCCATCAGCATAGTAAGATGAGGCTGGAGTTTTTTTATAGGAGTACTGAGAAATCTGGGAAGATATATTTCCCTATACCTCAGAAATTGGTATGTGCACTTAGATTAGCATATCCTTCTTCCATCCCCTCCCTTCTCCTATCCCATATTGGTTTGGTTAATTTGGACTTCAGATCTCAGACTACACATCACTTCTTCTGGAAGACTTTCATGATCTCCCCTTCCCAAGCTTGATAAGATGCTCCTCCTGAGGGTTCTCACAGTGCCCTGGGCCTATGTAACACCTGCTATCAAATGCTTTCTATTTTCCCTTCTAGTTGATGTGCTCCTATAGGATAGAACTTTTTTTCCCTTAATATAGCCTGTGTTAAGCACAGTGCTTTCATAAAACAACTCAATATATTTTGTTAAATTATTTACAGTCTCTAACTTTAAGGAGTTTATAATCGAAAGGAGAAAAACACATAAAATTTGTAAAATACAAAGGAAAATGACTTAAATTCTGTAAAAGAGATAAAAACAAAGTTGTATTGTGTTTAAAGAGAGAAAAAAATGTATGTGGTTGAAGGACTATGTCTACAATTCCAAATGCCATGGCAGGAGTAATGGGAAGATGCTGCTCTCTCTTATAACTTTCAGGGCCGAAGAGTGTGGTCAAACAAAATAGCAGACTCAGAAACTCAACTTTCACCTTCATCCCCCCAAAAAAGAAACTCAACTCTCACTTTCATCCGTCCAAAATAGAGACTTAACTTTCACCTTCATCCAGCTCTAGGGCTTTTCTCCTAATAAACACAGAATCTGCTCTGATGACAAGTCTAACGATTGCTCTAAAGTTGAGCTCACCAATGAAGCTGGAAGAGACCTAACTCCAGACAAGGGCATTGATGGCGACAATCGCAGGATCATGTCTGGGACTAGCACTTTGGCAGCAAGTTGCAGGAGAAGACCTGACCACTTTGGAAGTTCCAATTTTTTCCGAATCTCCCCTGAGCTCTCCTAAAACCCTAGGAATATCTTGTCATTCACAAAGAGCCCCTTTTGAGCACACTTGATTTGTGTTAATGAGGAGACTTTTGGAAACTCCTGAAGGATGGGGAGCTAGTTACTAGAGGGTCGGAATTTTCAGTTCCACTCCCAACCTCCAGGGAAGGGAGAGGAACTGGGGAATGAGTTCAACCACCAACGGCCAAAGATTTTATCAATCATGCTTATGTTATGAGGCCTCTATAAAAATGACAAGGTTCAGAGAGCTTCAGGGTTGGTGAACACATGGAGGTGTGGGGAGAGTGACACAAGCCCAGAGAGGGCATGAAAACTCAGTGCCCATTTCTACATAGCTTGTCCTATGCAACTCTTCCATCTGGCTCTTCCTGGGTTATATCCTTTCATAATAAACTGGTAATCTAGTGCTTTAAAATGTTTTTCTAAGTTCTATGAGCAACTCTAGCAACCTAATCAACCCAAGAAAGGAGTCTTGAGAACCTCCAATCACTGGCATCTGAAGTTGGGGAAGAGGTAGTTTTGTGGACTGAGCCTTAGCCTGTGGAATCTGATGGTATCTCCAGGTAGCCAGTGCCAGAATGGAGTTAATTGTATTGACACCCATGTGGTGTTCCAGAATTGCTTGTTATGTGGAAAACCCACACCTGGTGTCAGAAGTGAAGCAGTGTAGTATTGAGAGTAGAGGTAACATACATATGAGGAAGTGTGTTTTTTCCTTTACAATCACAAAATTTCCCAGTGCCACCATCCCTCTACCATTGGTGAACAAGTTACGGGCTAGTTTTGTAGAATTACCAAGGTTTGCCCCCTTACCACCACTGCAGAGTCAAGATATCACAGAATCACTGACCCAATTTCAAGGAAAGGGGTGTGAAGACTAAAGGGGTTAAATGGAATAATACGTGTAAGCTGTAACAGTGTCTGGCACACATTACTATCAAAGAGCTGCAGGCTCCTAGCATCCCACACGTTGGTTGTCTCTCAATTATACGCTTCTCATTGAATTGACGGTAAAATTTAGTTTTTGTGTAACATATGTCCTTTAGTTAGAAGTAGTTTTAATTTACATTCTTGGATTTGTCTCTTGGTTGCCCTTTTAGTTTTAAAAAGGAAACACCTACCTGCAAATCATTATTTTGGGTTCAGTAGGTTTTCGAGGTTGACTTGTTTTTCCTGGTACAACTTTGCGCATGAGTTAACATTATCCTTTCTCATTTACAGAGAAAGCAGATAACAGGACTCCCTTTTATACGCTAAACATCTCGGGGACCCCTTCCAGGGTAATGTGAGCACGATAATCCCTACTTCAAAATCACTGTCGAAGCTGAGACCACACCGCCCCTGCGGGCGGGCACCCCGGTGACGTCACTGCACAGGGCTGCCGTGACCTGGCGCCAAGGAATGACGTCAGGCCGAGCGGAGCTGCGCCCTCCGGGAGGTACCATGCTGGGCGCGAGCGGCGCGGGGCTCGCGCGGAGCCTGCGGGCGGCGACGCGGGCGCGGCTGCTGGGCTCGCGCTACCCTGCCCTGACCGCGGCGCGCGCGTCTGTCGCCCTCGGCGCGGGGGACTGGCGGCCTCCTCTCGGGCCGAGGCCGTGCGCGCGCCCGCTCAGCCTGTCGGCCGCGGCCATAGTGAACTCGGCGCCCCGCCCCGTGCAGCCCTTCCTGCGCCTCATGCGGTTGGACAAGCCCATTGGTGAGTGCGGGCGGGCCATCCGGGGGGCTGCGGGCGTGAAGCCGAAAGCCCCGGCGCCCAGCCCTCAGGACAGCCGCCCTGGGCGTCCACCCCGGCTTTCACATCCCTCTGACCCCTGGGCGCCCGACAACGGCAGAAGCTCGCTGCTTCCGCAATCCTTGTTTAAATAATGAATCGAGAGGAAATTCCATTCTCGTTTCACTCTGTTTGCATGTATTTACATTGCACTTTCACATTCATTCCCATGATCCTTCCCACAATTCTGTAAGGCTCCCAAAGCAAATAAGTAAGACAATCATGACACGGAGGAAACTAAGATTCTTTGGCAGAACCAGACCAGATAAGCCTAGCGCTTATTTGATGCTGAGTTCTCTCTCTTTGCCCAGCACCACCCGTAACAAAAAGATTAGTTAAGTTGAATGCGGCAGGTACAAGGTGTATGAATTGCCTGCTTGTCAGCTCACAAGTCGCCCCCAAGGGAGAATTTCCATAACCTTCCTATTTAAAATAATACCTACCACCTCACTCTATCCCTGTGTCCTCTGTGTCCTCTTTTTCACTTCTTAGCACTCACCACTAACATGTTTTTATTGGTTTATTGACTCCTCCAATATAATCTAACCTCCACATATATGGGACTTTTCTATCTTGCCTAGAACAGAGCTTGGCACTAGTATTAAAGGAATGAATTCCTACCATACCGCCTAGCTTCAGAGAGAGAAAGAGCTATGGAAACTCCCTACTTTCAAGGAACTCCCAGTCTAGTTGAAAAAGACAAATTTGGGTGAGCTAGGAAAGTATGGGATCAAGTATTAATGGTACAGATGGCAATTGCTACCATTGGAAAAAGAGTAATTACTGGAATCTCCATTGCTGGGAAAAGCTTCAAAAACAAATTGGATCTCAAAGGGCAGGTGTATTTTGCAGAGACTAGAAGAGATCTTGATTGATGGGGGAAATATTTTTGCAAAGACCCAAGGGTGGAGAATTGGAAGACCAGGTGGGTGTAGGAAATACTTGGAGACAAGGTTGAATAAGAGCTGGATTGAAGAAGATGGACAGTGGGGAGGAAGAGGTGGAGGCTGAACACCAGGTATTCTAGATGGCAGCATTTGCCATTACAGTGCTTGGAAATACATTCAAATTCCTAGATACACTCACTCCATCATTGCCCAGCCAAGACCCCAAATTAGTCCTTATTTTTGGTATTCTAGGTTTATACATTACTTATTTGGGATCAGAACACTAAGAGTTATAACAATCAATAGTTAAAATGTAAAAGCAAATTAAGTAACAGGCACAGTCATGCCATCATTGAAGTTGAATGGCATAAATTTCCAAGCCCAATTCTCATCTGAAGCCTGACTCTGATTCTGTTCTTGATGCTTGTGTTACAGAGCTGCAGTGTGGGTTTACAGGCATCCAAGACAAATAAATGACTGCCATTATTCCCACAGAACCTCTGGCTTCTGTGTTAGTGGCTAGCCTAACCCACCATATAATAAGAGGCTCTGGAACCAGACCTTTGGGGTTTTTTTCTCCACTCTGCCCATTTGAAGGACTTCAGTTAAGTTATAATACCTCTCTGGGCCTTCATTTCTCATCTATGAAATGAAGATACCAATAATACTGACTTTATTAGGTTGTTGTGAGACTTCACTATATATATCAAGTTCTTAGAACAGTGCCTGACATAGTAAGTACTCAAGAAATGTTAACCGTTATTACTAAAGAAGTGGGAATTGGAGATTGGGTTCATAGTTATTATGTATGTGATAATACCAGCGTGCATGCTTTGGTTCTAAGTAGGGTGATGATTGCAGGATTTTTCAGACAACTTACTGATAGTACTGTGCTAAAATTCAACAAACCTTTTTTCAGGCCCTACTGTATGCCAGTAACAATAAATTGACAGTAGTAGAATTTTTAGTTTGATATTTCTTTAAGTTGTTATTTTGTGGGGATAATTTTATGTTCACTGTTTTGCTTTGTTGAAGTTGGATCTTGTTATCTTCATAAAGTGAGTTTCGTTATTTTTCAAATTGAATTACAACTTCTTTCAAATGAGTGAAACTTCATTATTTTGGGGAACTCCAGCAGGTGGCACTCTTTCCACTAAATTGGTGGTGTAATTTCTGTTTTAGGTCATTTGTGGGTGATTCTGTTGTTTTTAAGATAATGCATAATTAGTGATTGAATCTTAGACTCAGTTTACACAGGCTCACCTTGCCAACTCTGCATCTTTCTTCACAGAAGAGAGCGTAATGAAAGTGTCATAAGGAAGACAGGAGAAAATGTTGCTGAGAACCAGGAGGGCAAAAGAACAGTAAGAACTTAAGTGTCTGTAGAGATTGAGGTATACAAAGTGGTAGCAGTGGCCTTAGGACGTAGAATGGAGCCAGACTTGCCTGGGCTTGAATTCTAGCTGTGCCACTTGTCTTTGTGACCTTGGGAAAATTGCTTTCTCTGTGCCTCAATTTCTATATCAAATGTATAATAAAAATAGTGCCTATCTCATAGGTTTGTTGTGAGAGCAAAAAGTGTTATATGACAGCACTTTGCACATATTAAGTGCTATATATATTTGTTACTATTTTTGTTTTCATCATTACTAGTGTCATAACAATTCTAAGAGGTAGATGTTCTTTCCTTTCATTTATAGATGGGGAAGACTTAAAGCTTAATGTAGAACTTTGGAGTCAAGGCATGGAATTTAGTATCTAGCAGCACTCTCCTTACTAGGCAGACATGGAACCAATTGATGGAATCCGGACTTGAGTACCACCTTTTGAATAAGCCCACCCACCATCTCAGAGAGACCTAAGTGTCATTTTACAAGCATTCTCCAGAGGACACGTCAGCAAGCCACAAACCCACCTTTTTCCTGACCCCTACCCTCAAAGAGCCCACCAAAAACCCTGGCCATAAAAAGCCTCTTGACCTGTTAGAGACCCTTCTTTTCTTTGTTCTGCTGGCCAGAACAGAAAGGTCCCTCTCAGGTATAGTAATAAACCTGCTTGGACTGTTGAGTTTGCATCCCTTTCACCAACAATCTGAATTTTACCTGCACTACAGGACCGCTCCTCATCTATAAGGGTTGCCCTACAGATTCCATCAATAAGTGAATGCGGTACCTATAACATAAACTCAATGGCCAAGGAAATTTTGCTCCTTACACAAAATGCTATAGGGGATTACACATCTTTCTTTCCAGAATTCTTTTAAATTTACTTCTAATTGCTCCAGGAAAATAATGCCTATGAAGTGGTGTTCTTTCGTTTCTAGCAGGATAGGATCAGTGTCTTGCCAATGGGTTTCAGCTCCATACAAGTTCACTATGGATTCAATGCGACCAAAGAAATGACAGTAGAACGTTCTTAGGGTGAAAGGGTTATACCTAACTTTATTCCCATGGTGTCAGGTCATTCACTAGAACCCCGTCCTCTCAGAGAGAGTCTGCATGTAGCAAGCCAGTCTCTGCCTCTGGGCCTCTCTACCCCCGCAGCCATCTCAGTCTCTGTCCTAGGCGCTGCCACCACTCCAGCCTCTGCTCTGCTCTCCTGTAACCTTGCAGCTGTGCTACCATGTCACCTAGAGCACTGAGTAGGGCTCTTTATATAGAGTCCATAACGACGTATTGCCCATACATGTGTAGTGAGCTAGCCAGCCAGGGCCAGGTGAGAATCCTGGTCACAGGAACCTTCACTTTATCCACAATCAGTTACTGGTGCCTCAGAGCTATACTGGTGGGTGGATCCAGGGAGAAGCAAGTAGTTATGTTTTACTCTACCTCTTGGTATATCTGTTTCCTCAGATGTAAGTAGGAATAATAATATTGCCTACTTTATAAGGATGTTGTTGAGGAGTAAATGAGTTTATGCATATAAAGTACTTAGAACCCTGCCTGGCACTTCACAAAAATTCAGTTAATGTTAGCTATTATTGTTATTGTTTTAGGTGGGACACACTGAATAGGACTATGTCCAGGACAACCTGAATTGGAGTCTGAACTCGCAATACCTTGTTTTCAACCTTTTCTTGCCTTTTATGCTGTTAGTTTAAGCCCCTTCTGAAAAAGTTTCCCTGATTCCTCCCCACTCCCTCTCCCATTAACTCAGCTGTCACTATTTTATGCCTCTGTGGGACCTGCACTTGCCTGGTTTTTAATTAATCTATTTTGTTGTTATTGTTTCTTTAACTGTGCTTGTTTCTTTTGATTTATCAACTGTGTGAAGGCAGAAACCAGCTCTCTGTTAGTCCCATTGTTTTCCCAGTTCCTAGTACAGCCCTGACACAAGGTGTGCTTTATAAATACTAGCAAATGAATAAAGCTTAAACTTAAGGTGACTATAGGGACTTTATCATTTGCCCATTTTTGTACAGGATCTGATCTTTCTTTAGCCACATACTCTTTTTCTCTTATATCACTAAATAAGGAAGGAAATAAAGAAGGAAAGTTCAGAATATTTCTAATAGACACCATTTCCAAATATTTAAGAGACTCTTTTTTGAAAGGAGAATATCTACTAAAGTTCATATGTGAAGTCACCTATCCATACAATCTATTTGGTTTTAGCTTAATTTCATTTAGTATTTGGGCTAAGTGCCAAGAACTAATTCCATTTGTGCATATGGCTGCAGAATACTTTAAAAAAGCAAGTTAATAACCTCTCTCCCCCAATGCCATTTTATTGTATTGTGTTAACAACAGTAAAGAAAGTCTTAATAACTTTTTTGAGCAGGTAATTCATGTATATGATAAAAATTAAGGTGCAAGGGTGGAGAGTGAAAACTAAGCCTTCCACTCCTGTTCTCCTCTTGAGCGGCAGCTACTATCAGTTTCTGTTGTATCTTTCCTGACATGGTCTGTGAACATACTAACATTCAACTATATGCATTTGCTTTATATGTATGTGTGTGTGTGCTTATATTTACATGCATACACACACGCACAGTAAAATATTTTTAGGTTGTCCTCCATAAGGGTCCAGCCAATTTATTACCTCATCAGAAATGCACCAGAGTATCTGACACCCCAGGGTGTATTGTCAGACTTTGGGTTTTACTGATCTGATAGGTGAAAAAAGTTTATCTCAATGTAATTTTAATGTGTGTTTCTCAAAGTTGGGTTATCTTTTAATATGTATAAGAGCCATTTGCATTTCTTTTTCTATGAACTTCTGTTATGTTTTTTGTTCACTTTTCACTTGGCTTATTGATCTCTTTTCAGTTTCTAGGAACCCTACACATTAGGAAGAGGAGTCCTTTTTAATATGAGTTGCAGATTTATTTTCCCAGTTTGTCATGTGTGTTTGACTTTGTGTTCTTTACTTCTTTGGGATAGAGTATGTAAACAAATGAAGGCACTTAACTCACTTGAATTTTAACCTTTTTGTCTTTTATTTTTGCTTAGGAACCTGGCTGCTATATCTGCCATGTACTTGGAGCATTGGTTTAGCAGCTGAACCAGGTTGTTTTCCAGATTGGTACATGTTATCCCTCTTTGGCACTGGAGCTGTTCTGATGCGTGGAGCAGGCTGTACTATTAATGACATGTGGGACCGGAACTATGATAAAAAGGTATTTTCTTTCTGGAAAGCAACATAGGCTTCTCTCAGTTCTTCAGAGTAATATGATGGTTAACTGTGTTATATTGGTGTCCTTCTTACCCTGAAACCCAGGGTAAGAAATGCTGGTATCAGTTGAACAGCTGATATTGCAAGTCTAGTGTACTTCCATTCTCTACATAAGAGCGGCCATGGGCACAAGGTGTATACTTCAGTTTTACAAAATGAGTTAGAATGTAGAAGGCCAGGGTAAAGATATTAGGAGAGAAGGTGAAAAAAATCTGACCTGAACCTTAGGGTGTCCAAAAGAGCCGTCATCCTTCCCTTTGAGATCCATGTTGGAGCTATATAGATGGGAGCTTTGTGTAACTATTCTTATACAAGTCAAATCTTAATTTAAAGAGTCAAGGCAGTCCCTGTTAGCATTTGCATAATTATTTCTTTAAAAAACATAATGTTCTTTTTTCTCTTAAGAAAAACAATACATATTTGTTCTGAAAAATTCAGGCAACACAGAAATAGAAAGATAGAAATAGAAATAGAGGGATAAAATTACAAGTCTTCCTTATCTCCTCCCTCAAACACCCAGTGAAAACTTCATTTAAAAGTTTGGTGCATGTTCCTCTGGATTATTTCCTATGCATATTCTTACGCATGTGTATAAGTGTTTCATTCTTCCTCAATAGACTGTTATTTTCTCAAGGGAAGAGTCCATCTCACTTACCTTTTATCCTAGCAGCTGTGTTATAACAAGTACAAGAGCATTAAATGCTTGAGTAATAATCAAGCAGATTTTCAATTTAAAGCTGACCCATGGTGAATTTATAAAGTAAATAATCATCCCTAGTTTGCCGTTCATGTAAGTTTGAATTTTCTTTAAGGAAGGCATACCTGTAATGATTTTTAGTTTATAGAACTGTATCACATTAATATATTTTTAATTTAAAAAAATTCATTGAATACTTGTATGTGAAACACAGTGACAGGTTCTAGGATTGCATGAAGAAAGAAGGACAGCATTCCTGACCTCACAGTTAGGGGTTATAATACAACAGCACTGTCATGAGAATGGTGTCCTCAAGGGAACACTGAAGACTGTCTACTTCAGCCAAAAGGAGGAAGCCAGAGAGAATTTTCTGGGAGTTCTACATGTGACCTTTGAACTGTGATGGAACAGATGGGGAAAAAAAGGTGGGCTGCAGGGCAAAGGTCATCTTAGGCAGAGAGAACAGCTGTTGTAGAGACATGGCTGTGAGATAAAGTATATTACACTTAACAACTGCAACTGTGTGTCTTGTGTGTGGCTGGAGAATAGGATAGTGGCAGGGAGGCGGGAGCTGCATGTCAAAAGCATCTCTGTGTCCTGCTGACCCAGTTGGGGTACCTTGATGCATGCCATCAGACGCATACTCTCTTGATTTGGGGTTTCACAATATCCTTCTCAGTTTTTCATTCTGCATAACCATATGAATGAGTCTCTGGCATATAACACTTCAAAATAATTCTTGAACTTGTTTAGAGCAGCTAATGTCAAAATCCTGGTTGTGATATTTTATTGTCCTGAGAAGTTTTGAAGGGTGTTACCCTTGGGGGAGACTGGATAAAGGATACATGGGATCTCTATATTTCTTAAAATACATAGCTTTTTTTTAAAACTGCATGTGAATCTACAATTATCTCAAAATAAAAAGGTTAATTAAAAAATAGTATATCCAACCAATGAATTTTTTCTTTTTTAATTAACAAAATATGACCATTTTCATCCCCTCTTCAGTGATTTTTTTCTCCCCCAAAAAAAGTAAATAAATATCTTATATATCCCACCTGACACTTCTCTCTGATCAGAGGAGTCCATGTTCTGTATTGACATACAACAAAGCACTTAGTGTTTTAAAACTACTGAAATGGTTGTACTCATATGAATTTTAAAATGTTATGTGCAACTTTTTATTTTTTTATTATATTGAGGTACATATAATAAAATACACAAATATTAGTGTATAGCTCGATGCATTTTGACATTGTATACATTCATGTAACTACCAACCAGATAAAGATATCAAGCATTCTCATTCATTTTTCTCCCTTCACCTATTTCAACCATCCCCCACCCCTCTCCTTTTAAAAAATCTAATTTCTTTTTTTAATCTATTCACTTTATTTAAAAAAAAAATCCGGTTCACCCATTTCTTCTACCCCCTTCTCCCCACAACCCCTTACAACTGCTAATCTATTCCCTGTACCTATGAGTTTTGGTTGTTCTTTTGTTTGTTTTTAGATCCTACATATAAGAGAGATCATGTGTTATTTATCTTTTTCTGTCTGACTTATTTCACTTAACATAGTGCCCCCTGGGACCATCCATGTTTCCTCAAATGACAAGATTTCATTTCTTTCTTTTAATGGCTGAATAATATTCCCGTGTGTGTGTGTGTGTGTGTGTGTGTGTGTGTGTGTGTGTGTGTGTGTACTACAATTTATCACTCATCTATCAATGGACACAGATTGTTTCCATATCTTGGCTATTATAATTAGTGCCGCAGTGAACATGGTGGTAGTTGCATATGTGTTCTCAAATTAGTATGTTCGTTTTTTTGGATAAATACCCAGAAGTAGAATACCTGGATCTTATGGTAGTTCTGTTTTTAATCTTTTGAGGAACCTTTATACCATATTCCACAGTGGCTGCACCAATTTACATTCCCATCAACAGTGTAGGAGGGTTCACTTTTCTCCACATCCTTGCCAGTACTCTTCTTTTTTGTCTTTTTGATAATAGCCATTCTGACAGGTATAAGGTAATACCTCATTGTGGTTTTGATTTGCATTTCCCTGATGATTAGTCATGTTGAGCATCTTTTCATGTCTGTTGGTCATCTGTATATCTTTGGAAAAATATCTATTCAGATATTTACATTTTTTAATTGGATTGTTTGTTTTTTTGCTAATGAGTTGTATGAGTTCTTTTTGTGTTTTAGATATTAGCCCCTTATCAGATATATCATTTGCAAATATATTCTCTCATACAATAGGTTGCATTTTCATTTTGTTGATCAATTTTCCTTTGCTATACAGAAGCTTTTTAGTTTGATGTAGTCCCACTTATTTATTTTTGCTTCTGTTGCTTTTGGTTTTGGTGTCAGATTGAAAAAAAACCATTGCCATGACCTGTATCAAGGAGCTTACTGCCTGTGTTTTCTAATAGGAATTTTATGGTTTTAGGTCTTATATTCAAGTCTATATTCCACTTTTAATTAATTTTTGTGTATGGTGTAAGATAGTGGTCCAGTTTCATCTTTTGCATGTGGCTGCCCAATTTCCCCACCACCATTTATTGATGAGGCTGCCCTTTCCCCGTGGTATATCGGCTTCTTTGTTGTAACTTAACTGACCATATACATGGGGGTTTATTTCTGTGCTGTCTGTTCTGTTCCATTGATCTGTGTCAGTTTTTATGCCAATATCATACTGTTTTGATTACTATAGCTTTTATATAGTTTGAAATCAGGGAGTGTGATACCTCCAGTTTTGTTCTTCTTTCTCAAGATTGCTTTCGTTATTTGGGGGTCTTTTGTGGTTCCATACAAATATTAGGATTCTGTGATTAAGATATTTCTGTGAAAAATACCATGGGAATTTTGATAGAAATTACATTGAATCTGTGTATTGCTTTGGGAGTATGAACATATTAGCATTTAATTCTTTCAATTCATGAGCATGGAATATCTTTCCATTTATTATTTGTGTCTTCTTCCATTTCTTTCATCAATATCTTGTAGTTTTCAGTATAGAGATCTTTCATCTCCTTGGTTAGATTTATTCCTTGGTATTTTATTCTTTTTGATGAGATTATCATTGTAAATGGTTTTCTTAATTTCTTTTTCTGATAGTTCATTATTAGTATAAAGAAACATAATAGAGTTTTGCATTTTAAAGAAAGTTTAAACACTTGCCAAATGAATGCGTACCTCACAGTTTCTTAAAGACTGCATGTGTTCATGGCTCAGAGTTTTGCTTAATACATTAGATGAGAAGTAAATTGCTAATACATTAAATGATAAGTGAATCACTATTAGGATATGGGTTGTGTTTTGTTGATGTTGTATATAGTAAATAGTCATGTGATAAACATTAGGCCCATAAACATTGAAATAATCTCAATGCACAGGTATTAATGATTTGGTTTTGTAACCTGTGAGCTTCTTTATTAAAACCACATAGAGTATGTTTTAACATAATGTTACATTGTTTTTAGTCTTTTGATGGAGTTCTTATTTATTTTCAGTTCTTATATTATTTTCAGATAAATTTAGCTAGGTAATCATCACTGTACGAGAGGGGCAGTGTAATCTTATGGATTTTTTTAGTGTGGTTGGTGGGACTAGATTGACTGTGCTAACATCTGTGACCTTGAAAAGTCACTGAGCCTCTCTGCCTCAGTGTCCTAAAACAGAAATGATGAGAACTTGAGAGTGGCCAAAAGACAGGTTTGTCATGAGGATTCAGGGATATGATGCATATATATGTATCTCTTAGAACAGTGGCACATTGTAGGAACTCAGATAGTAGCTGGAATAATCATAATATCCTGAAACAAATATAAGAACATAAATTTATTTCCAACGGAAACTAAAGGGACCAAAGCAAGGATAAAAGATCCACTTCCGGCACTGTAACCAAGATGAGTTGTCACAATTTTTGACAAACTTTTATTGCACAGTGAAGCATGCTATAAATTGGGTCAGCAATTTTTTCTGTAAAAGACTAGATAGTAAATATTTTAGGCTTTGTGGGCCATACTGTCTTTGTTGTAACTACTTGACTCTTTTGGAGTGTGAAAGTATCCATATACAATATGTACACAAATGGGTGTGTCTCTGTTTTAGTAAAGTTTTATTTATGGACACTGAAATTTGCATTTCACATTATTTTCATATGTCACAGTACATTACTCTTTTTAAGATTTGTCTGAAAAGTAAAAACTATTCTTAGATCATGAGCTATACAAAAACAGGAAGTAGGCTGGATTTGGCCTTTAGGGCATCAATTGCTAACCTTTGATATAAATAATACAAAAATATGATATATTATTAATAGTTAACACTGCATATTTATATGCTTCAAACACTGTATTTACTCTATGAGGTGAGTGCTATTGTTACCTTTCCATCTTCTCCCCATTTCTGTTTTTCCTTTAACAGGTGAGTAAGAGAGGTTAAATAGTCTACTAAAATTCACACAGCAAATAGGTAATGGAATTGGATTCAAATGCTGGGCTGTCTGGCCCTAGATCCTGAGTTCTGAACTTCTAACAAAGTTGAAAATTTTGGTTATGCTCTTTATTTGTGATTAAGTTTAGAATAATCACATTTCATGATCTCTTGGAAGGAAAAGAACAATTAATACATGTCATTTGTCCACATAATTGCTCTGTCTGTTAATATTGTTATAGTGAGTTTGCCCTATGTATTTGGGTGCAACTAGGATAAGTTTAAAGACCCTTCCCTAAATAGCATGGCAAAAGCACTCCCACTTTCCGACCCAGATTATCTGTCTTCTTTCTTCCTTCACATATGATTTCTAATTGCAGTGCTCTTCATACACAGGACATTTCTCTGGTACTAGTTTATCTACCATCCTCTGCATTTTCCTCTTCCTTGAGGAGTCTCATTACTATTGCCTTTCTTTTCTCTGTGGAAATCGAACATATACTTACTAAGTAGCTAAATAGCTAGATTAAGAAGTTGCTTTGTTTTATTTGTAGATGGGGATGGGAAATAGAAAGAAAGGGAAATAAGTAGTGGGAATTTTCAGTTCTTTTCAAAGCTGTTTTAAATATGAAATTTTGCTTCTTGGCAGTACTTCTGATGTTGATTTCACTTTTTATTCATATTTTTGCCTTAGTACCTACCATGGGCCAGTCTTTTGATTAAATGTTTAAATAAATGATTGAGCCATTACATGAGGCTAAGGTTTTCCGTTTTTATGTGTTAAGGTAACAAGAACAGCAAGTCGCCCAATAGCTGCTGGAGACATTTCAATTTTTCAGTCCTTTGTTTTTCTTGGGGGACAACTGACCTTGGCACTGGGTATTCTTCTGTGTCTGAATTACTACAGGTATAGTAAATGTGTTTTTCATAATCATGTATAAAATCTCTCCTTTGAAATGGAGGAAGTAGGAATACAATAAAATTGAAATACTTTAATTACAAAGTTGTTTACTGGCTACCTATCAAGCATCTGTAAGTTTGCATATTGTAAAATTTAGAAGCCAGAGAAATCATGAGATCAGCCTATAATTTATTCTGAACCACTTTTAGTTCTTACTGAACACTACATGTTCCACTACATGTGTCCTCTAAGGGACACAAGGCACTTTCATAGGCTTTTTAGGTGCATGCACGTGTGTATATATACCCATACATAAAATTTTATTTATCTTAACAGTATATCTGAAATAGGTAGAAGCAGAAGTGATAAAATTCATTTTGCATAAAGAGGAACCAAGTCTTTCCCAGAGTAATGTTCCTAATCAGTGACAGAAGAATAAGTGGAAGGACTCACCCCTGTATCTCTTAAACAGAGACAAAACTTCTCTGCATCAGATGGCTGCTTACGAAGTGCTTCAATGAAAAAAAGGAGGTCAGCAAAGAAGCATTACTTTGTAGAGTCTCAACTTAATTGCATATCTTGCCCTGATAGTATCAGTCACATGAAAACACTTAGGCAGATTATTCCTGAGGGGTGGTGGTTGGTGAGCTTTGAGGTACCTGAGAATATCTTAATGTTATCATTCCTTATAGGTGCTTTATGACATGTAGAGCAGTAACACCCCATCATTCATAAACGAGGGTCTCTTGACTCATTCTCTGTTAAGACCTCTCAGTTTACTAGCCATCTTAATGTTTGAAATCAGAATTTAATGTGGTAGTAGCATATGATGGGTAAGAAGTCGGACTCTGGAGCCACACTGCCTTAGTTTTGATTCCTGGTCCTGGTACTGACTGGCTGTACTGTATGGTAACTGACAAATTCCTTAATCTCTTTGACCTTTAGTTTCCTTATCTGCAAAAAACAAGTAGAATAAAACTATCTGCCTTTTAAGGTCCTGGTGAAGATTATAATGAGTTAACATATATAGGGCAGTTAATGCCTGATACATAAAAGTACTGTGTGGTAGCTATTGTTATTTTGTTTGGTTGTTTTGTGACATTTAAAATATTTTCTAATTGACCTATATCCTAATCAAAGTCTGGAAATCAAGTCCAGGAAGATAATTTTATATAACAAATAATGTAATTTAAGATAAATGGTTTTGCAATTAATATTACTATTGTCTTTTTTAGCATTTTCTAAGAAATGGTGATATTAATCTTTTTAATGTTTTTTCTTGATTTCAGTATAGCTCTGGGAGCAGCATCCCTATTTCTTGTCATTACCTACCCTCTAATGAAGAGAGTTACGTACTGGCCTCAATTGGCCTTAGGTGAGCTTGAAATAACTCTTTTAAGTATTTCCTTCAATACCCTCAAACTGTACTTTTATTATAATATCATATGTGTTTATATAAAATACATGTAATGTCATATCATATGTACTTTTATATATACTATATATTATATAATTTTATATATAATGTCATGTATAATACTTTTATATATAATATCAATATTATATATTGACAGTAACATACAATATGTGGCAGAGATGAAATGTTATGTCAGTCATGAAATTTTCCAAACCAGGAATAGGTTTGCATATTTTTAAAAATGGCAATTAGCCATTCTTAATAGCTAAGAAATCTTACATATTTATTATCACTGTTAATGTTTTCAGAAATGATCTTTTAAAAGCCTAGGTATGTCAGGAGGGAAAAAAATGAGCCGCCTTGACCCTCCCTTCTCTTTAGGCAGCTGATCTAGATGCCCTGAGACTTTGGGGCCTGAAGTAGAAAGCACTCTCAGGTAGAACAGGGTTAGTGTGTGAGGACTTAGCTCCCCTTTACCTGAAGCCCTCCTTAGACCTCTCAGGAAAGAGTTAGCCTGCTCTCTACTGGGCTCCCACAGCACTCTGATGGGCCACTTATCACGCCAACAAGAAGACACTGAGAGCCTCCTCTGTCTCCCCATTGATAAATTTAGGGAAATGCCTAAAAGGTCAAGCTTGCTTTACATGTGGATGGCTGGCATCTAACAAGCAGCATTGGGTGCTTTACAGGCATTCAATAGATGTTTGTTGGTAAAAAGAGAAAGGTAGGCAGGGAAGTCAAAATCTATTGCAAAAATAACTATTGCTAGGCTTTTCTCCTCTAGTCCCAGAATAAAACAGAATATTCCTAGAACTATGCTAGTTCTTTGAGCTATTTTTTCAGTAAATAAAAGAAGAGCTAAAGACACTCCAAGAAACTGATGCGTGCCTGTCTTGTGGGAAAGTTGTGGTGGCATGTTTACCTTCTTCTAAGATCCTGTCATTCAATGTTGTATTTCTTTTCATTATTTAAAAAAGAAAATAGGACATTATATTCTCAACTAACCTGGGAATCTTTTGGTAAGAGGAGAGTAAGCATTTCCTTTGTGTAAGATATTATTAAAAAAGCTGGTATATTTACTTCAAATATTCGTTGAACCCCCAACTTTTATTTTGTGCCAGTGATCACACCAGGTAGTAGGAAAATAAAAATGACTAAAACACATTCCCCGGCCTGAAGGAGCTAGAGAAGAAGACAACAGATAAGCAGGTCGTTGTAGTACAGTGTACTGGTATGTGAGAGTGCTCTGGGACCACAGAGGAGGGGCATTTAACCAGGTGAGGAGAAGGGATTCTGAGTGGAAATTGACAGTATGGGAGGAGAAAAACAGCTTCTAGGACAACACATTTGGGACCCATTGAGTTTGAGGTGCCTGAGGAACTTGCAGGTAGAGATGTCCGCTGCCTGGTCTGAAGCTTAGGGAAGTGATCATGTTGGCACATAGAGACTTAGGAACTGTCAGCGTGTAGATGTTTGTTTACAGTCCTCATAGATGATGGGCCTGTAGAATAAATAAGTGTTCCTGTCTGTACGCTTGTTTCTGTATCTTTTAGTCAGGAAGCAGAGTGAAAATGGAAAGATTTTGACTCAGAGAGGTCCAAGTTCAGACCCCAGCATGTACTGTTTATTGGCTGTGCCAGAAACCACAGTAAGGAGGATAAATGTTCCCATGAAAACTATTTATCAGGGAGATATTAATCTTTTTATTAGCTGTGTTATTTTAATTTTTAATTCTCCTCTCTGGACCTGTTTCCTTTTTTGTAAAAGGTAGCTAATAACTACCACAGAGAGTTGAGAGGACGTAAGGAACAAACATGTTAGAAAACAGCATACGCAGGGCCCAGTACACTGAAGCCCTGAATACTGCTCATGCCCTCGCCTTCCCCTTGGGATTCTCAGGTTCATTTAGACTTGTCCTCTCTTTCTGTTGCACTGATTGTAGGGTTCACTTTTAACTGGGGAGCATTACTTGGATGGTCTGCTATCAAGGGCTCCTGTGATCCATCTGTTTGCCTGCCTCTCTATTTTTCTGGAATTATGTGGACTCTAATATATGATACTATCTATGCCCATCAGGTAAAGAAATTATACCTATTTTGTTAACTTTGGCTTAGTTAGTGTTTTTTAAGAACCAAATTAAAGGGAAAGTATTTTTTCCTAAAAAGAAAACATTAACACTTCCACAGTGCCAATAAATATTTTTATTTCATGTATATATATGTTTACCAAAGAGATCAACTCATTTATTTTATTTTATTTAAAATAAAATGAAATTTAAATTTATCTTACTTACAAGCATTTGAATCAAATTTATTACATATGATAGCACTGTCTTAAATACCTTACAAATCCTAATTTAACCTCATAACCACCTGTGAGGAAGGTACTTTTATTATCCTCACTTTACAGATGAAACATGGACCAGTGACTTGTGTCACACAGTCAGTGGAAGGCAGAGCCGAGGTTCGGGAGCTTTTAACTGCTCCTGTCCTGCCCTTTTTGGATGCCTCAAGTGGTTGTAAGAGGCAGCCGTTACCTAGCATAGGTAGTAAACATCTTCCCCTTTTACCTATTTTTGTCATTATCAACTTTAAGACTGCATCATAGCCCATTGAGTTAATATGCCACATTTTTTAGGTTAATAGGTTGTCCACTTTGGCCTTTTAAGTTGTTTTGAGTTTCTGCAATTATAAATAATATTGTCCTAATTACTAATATCTTTTGAATGTGGGGGTTAAATTTTTAGGAGTGGTGTTATTTAGTTAAAGGACATAAACATTTTAATAGCTTTTGATACTGCCTTTTTTATAAGCTTAATAAAAACTTCGACTTTTCTTGGTTTGTGTTCTTAAATTTCCTTTTAAGTTTATAAACTTTGAATAAAGGTTATTTTTCTCAATTTTTTGCAATGTGACTGTACTTAAGTAATATGTCATGATTTAATGAAACTTATTTCAAATATCTCATCTGGATTTCATCCTGCTTTCTTTCACTAACCCCATTCCCCACTAGATCTGTATTATCATGAAAAAGTTTGCCAGATCTGTAATCAGCCTGATTTCCTGACATGAAACCCGACTGACAGTTGAGAAGAGATGTCTATACTTTTTGCTGTAAGGTCTGGAACCAGTGGTCAGGATAACTGTACTCCAGTTAGGTTAGCTCTTCAGTAAAACACATTCTCATAGACACTTCTGTGATCCACATAATTAAAGATAGTTTTACACTGTGATGGTGCTTGGGGTATGAAAGTAAAAATATACACTAACCCCAAATCCATTGTTATCTGGATTTGGGACTCCAGAAGATAGCCAATCAGATAGCTCTCTGCCTGCAAGTAGATGCAGAGTTTAGCTTGCAGCCTCTGTTATCACAAGATCATAATTACAACACTATATAGAAATACAAATAGAATTGCTGAAGGAGACCAGTCAGCTGGACATGAGGGTATTAGCAAAACTCAGCTCTACTTGAACAGAAAGGATTTGATGGGAGAGGTAAGGAATAAATTGAGCCAGAAGTGAAATGTGAATGGAAATGGTTAGGTGGCAAGTGAGCATTTTTTCTACATACATGATTTTAGCAAGATTGAAATAAAAAATGCACAGGAAATTATTAAGACTTGAGAACTCTGAGGTAAGGAGGGACTATGTGAAGAATTAGAATTGAATTTTACTATATAAAAGTATTTAGAAGTCATAATGGGGTTATAAGAAACACAATGACATGTAGAAATAGAGATGGAAGATAACTTTATCAGTAACATTTAACTGATCTGACCCACACATTCATTACTGATCAACTTTTGTTTCCAACTTAACTGTTACCTTTCAAAGCTTATGGTTTATCTTTATGTTTATAACTAAATAGTCTTTAAAAGACAATTTCTTCTGAAATTAGATAGTGGTAATGGTTGCACAACCTTGTGAATATACTAAAACCACTGAATTGTACACTTCAAATGAATTGTGTGGTATGTTAATGAAAACCAGACAATTTCTTATTACTTTCTTTTGTTAGGACAAGAGAGATGATGCTCTGATTGGTCTTAAGTCCACGGCACTGCGGTTCCATGAAAATACTAAGCAGTGGCTCAGTGGCTTCAGTGTGGCAATGCTGGGGTCCCTGAGCCTGGTGGGGGTGAACAGCGATCAGACCATACCCTACTACGCTGCTCTGGCTGCCATAGCAGCCCATCTGACTCACCAGGTTTGATCTTTTTTTCCCTCATTTTCCCTTGGTGTAAATTATAAAAATGACTTTAAACAAAATGACCTCTGTGTTTACTAAGCAAGGTACTTAATAAAAGAAAACAACTGCTTGGCTTGAGCTTCCTTGAACCACCCTCTCCCCTGTCCCAACTTCTCATATAAAAAAGCTTGCTATATTATTTTAGAGAAATAATCTAAACCTAAACCTAGATTTCCATCAGATTTTTCTGAAATTACTATGATTCATTTCTGGAAAAATTTCAGCAGTGTCTGAAAGTTGTAGGATGAGTTGCATTACTCTGAAAGCAACCTGATTGATACAATGCTTACACATGTATGGGGGTATTTTTGATTATCAGTATAACCAGTATCAGGGGGGTCACTACAAGCATTTCGTGGGTGAGGGCCAGATATATTATGTATCTTTCATCGCACTAAACAGCCCCACACAATCGAGAGTTGGCCTGCCTGAATGTGACTTGTTCTCATGTTGAGAATCATTGCTGCAAAGAATAAAGCTCATTTGAGATGACTGGAGATAAGAGCTGTAGAAAGCAGATATTAGTGTGAGAAAGAGCTTTCTAAATAGAACTTAAAATAGCGTAGGTTGCAAAGTGTTCATGGAAGTTTTTTGGACATAGCTTAGATGAAGCCAGTGAGAGAGATGGTAGATTTCTACATTGGGAAACAGTTTGGGGTACATTAAGGGCTTCCCATTGTTTAAAATTCTTTAACAAAGTCCTGTCACCTTCCCTGTATTGATGTGTTTATGGTTCCAAGAAGTCCATACTAAGTAAGTACTAAATGCAGCATTGTGTTCTTCTCTTACAGATTTACACTCTAGACATCCACAGACCTGAGGATTGTTGGAATAAATTTACCTCCAACCGAACATTAGGACTAATAGTTTTTTTAGGGATTGTCCTTGGGAATTTATGGAAAGAAAAAAAGACAGATGAAGTAAAGAAAAATATAGATAGTAAAACAGAAAATTAGCCAATGAGTTTTATGTACGAATTTTTTTAAAGACAAACTTTTACAGAAAACTCTCAGGTCTTGTTACCACATAATTAGATTTGAATAAGCAGTCTCACAATATGTTAAAGAATTAAGAACCAAAAGGTGAAGACTTAAAGCATATTTGCCAGGGTTTTAGTTCAGTTATTTACTAGTAAAATTCTTCCCCTATCCCAGGAAACTAGGGACTCTTCAGGATTTGAGATGACTGAGCATTTGCATGAATGTATTCTTCTGTTTGTTACAATTCTCAGCTCCAGGTATGGAAATTGTATGAGTTTGGGCACTTTAGAGGAAACCTGGTATGTATCTCATCTAAATTAATGTCTTTAGGAAACTGGACTTTCTTTTTAGGGAAAAGTGAAAGCAGCTGCAGAAATTTGAGGTTTATTGTTATTCACTGTGACCTTTCCTCATTGCCAAAAGCTGTAATTCAGGAAACCATTCTGTTTTTTATATTTTAGGAGAATTTAAAAGAGTAAATAAAAATTTTTACCTACTGTATTCATACATACTGCCTTTTTTACCAACCCTGACATTTATGTGGGAGATCCAGTCTCTCTGTAGCCACAGTGACTAGAATGGGTGGGCAGGCCAGTAGTAGGGACCATTTTAATTTGTTTATTTTGTTCTTATCTAATTGTAATATATAGGATAGTGGCATAAATTATAATTTATAGGATAGTATAAATTATAAATGTATAAATTGTAATTTATAGGGGAGTGACATACTGGTTAAGTATACTGTTTCTTCCCTTGCCTACTTCTGAATGTCTCAACACAGCAGCTAGTGATTTTCTTAAAACCTATGCAAGGTGATGTCATTCTTCTGCTCAGAATCATCCAGGATCTTCCCAGGTCACTCACTAAAAAAACTAAAAGTCCTACCACCTGCTGGACTGTCTGTGACCTGGCCTTGTCTATGACTGTCCTCTCCAGCCTCACTGGCCTCCTCACTGCTTCTCAGCAGTCTGGGCAGACTCCTGCCCTAAGACCTTTGTATGTACACTTCCCTTTGTCTGCAACATTCTCCTTAAATTATGTCTTAGTCTTTCACTGAAAGTCTTTTCCTAACTATTACCATCTCAAAGAGGCTCTCTCTCTAGCCATGGTTTCTAAAATTTCATATGCAAATACAACCAACACTTCTATCTCCATTCTCTTTACTGTTTCTTTTTTCTCTTTAGAACTAATCACTATCAACCTAAAATATATTTTACTTGACTTAAGTGGCTGTCATGGACAGTGGAGTGTAGGGAGGCATTCATTTGTGTATGTGAGTTGTGGACAGCAGTAAACACTAAACTACATAATAATGATGCAGCTGACACAGAACTCTTACAATGCCAAGTGCTGATAATAAGCATAGGAAAGTGCAGTTAACTATTCAGCAAATACTGAACCACTGAGAGTGTTTAGACTTACCACAGTAGTAGCAGCTGTAATTCTACTCTGCTATTGCAGCAATGAGTTGAAGGAGAGAAGAAATAGAAGTGTTTTTATCCTACTTCTAGGGAAATACAGTTCACTTCTATTTTATCTAATTCTGATGCTACACCAAGATAGGCAAAACATTTAAATCTATGTTGATTTTTATTTTCTTACAAATATCATCCTATATTTTTTTCCCCTTGGAAAAGATTCATTTAGCAAAATTTACACAATTTTTCTAGAAAGTATAGTAATACAAATATAGAGTTTAAACAGATGGGGAAAAATATCCAACAATGAGAGAAGTGAGAATCAGGGAAAATTTGATCTTAGAAAAACATTATGCTTAAAAACTACCACCTCTCATTGCAGAAAATGTTGATCTCTAAATGCCTTTTGCCAGGTTTGGGCTCTGGAAGAATATTGGCTAGGATAAAGGGTGGAGGAGCAGGGCCAAAGGAAATCTGTGTTTAGCTCAAGGATGTGTCATCCTCTGCATTGTACCCCACTGGAAATCTTAAGACAGAGTCTCTTTCACTGGGGGAAATGCTCCAGTGTTTAAAAAGGCAAAGACTCTATTGAGGAACAGATGTATAATTTGCAGATGCTTAAAATCTTAACCCATAAGATTCCTCAAGGAAGGAACAACCTAAGACAGGCACAGTTGCAGGGGGGCCATCAGGTGAGAAATTGGGGATCAACAGAGGTGAGACTTAGAACCTCACCCCCGCTGTTTTGAGAGAAATCTTCTGCATCCATGGATGTTTTATTGCCCTGGTCTAGCTTGGATTAACACATAGTCTACAGGCACACACCTGATCATCTACATTTGCTCTCTTACAACACTAAACTAAGTTTTCTACCTTTATCTTACATCTACCTACCACTTAAGCATTTTATTAAGAAAAAATAATAATAATAATAATAATAAAGGGAGAAATGTGGGATCCACATATAAATCAAGTATAAAAATCAAACGAATATTCATATTTGACCTGATTGTTTATAGCTCATGATGCGTGATCAAAACCGAAAGTTTCTGTGATGACTGCCCTTGCACTGTTCACCATGTAAGAACTTATTCACTATGTAAGAATTTGTTCACCATGTAAGAACTTGTTCATTATACTTTAGAAGATTGGAGACTGTTGAGAATTAGGCTTGGGGTTGATTAATGATTGTGCATTGAGTCCCCTATACAGAATTTTATTGTTGTTAACAACCATTTGATCAATAAATATAAGATATGCCCTCTCAAAAAAAAAAAAATCTTAACCCATTAGCACTGATTCCCATTAGAGGAGGGTAAGAGCAATGTATTTCAATTTTGTTTCACTTTTCCTAAGTTGATGAAAATTAATATGGAACAAATCTTAGAATCAGTCAATGAAACTGCAGCCATTTGTGGTAGATACAGATAGGAAAATATAGGTAAAAATTCATAGATTCTCTTGCTTTTAAAAAGTTGTTTAAATGTAATTGAATTATTTTAGATCCTTTTCTTTTCTTTTTCCTTCTCCCAGGTAGAAGGGTTGAACATGTAACTCTGGGGGGAAAATAATTTCCCAGCCCGGGGCAAAATACCTTTGAAACTGAAATCAGTCAAAGGAAGAAATAAAGTGGGAGAAACCCATTTATTGCTTACAAGCAGTCAGTCATTTCTGCTTGCCCATGTCTCTTGCAGCCCGGCTGCAAAAAGGTGCCCCACCCAACCTCTCAAGTCTAGATATGCCCTTGCTCCTCTTTGTAATTACCTATTGATATGGAGATGGACTACTTCTCTCCACCCATTGGAAACACCTATTGATACACAGATGCACTAAGACCAGGCAAGAGATTCTGGAAATACTGCAGTTTTATCCACAGCCCACCCCTCCAGAAATCTCACCTCACAATCTACTCACTCCCCATCTTCCATAACAGCCCTTGTGCAAGAAAGCTGGAGCACTGTAACCAGACTAATAACATACAATAACAGTAATAAAATCATGATAATCCTCAAGCCAGAGGATTCAGCTAAGTTCAGAGTCCTATGCAGATTTAGTTCATAGCTCGCCCATTCCACAGGCAGTCAGTAGCTGAACAGGTAGGGAGTTCAGAGCAATCATCACATGGCAGCTGCAGCCAGGGGGCACATTCAGGTCACAAGAACTGTAGAAGAAAATAACCTTAAGGGTGATATGATACATGTTTTAATGATACCAGCATGGGCAAATCTTGACCATCAGGTAGACTGCATGCAAGAGAGTGGTCCTGTGATAGGACAGTGGCAGGAATGGGACCTCATCCTGGTCTAGTATACCAGACTTTCACCCTGCTTCCTGAGGGAGTTACAAATGGGTCAATATATAGGCTACAGGAGGTACATGCACTGGCCGTAAAGATAAAACAAAACGCTCCCATGAGATGCTCTTATCTCCCGGACATTTTGAGTCTGTTACTACTGTTTGGGGGCCACTCTGCTGTTACTCCAGGAACACATAGGAGGCCAGCTTCCAGGCCTTTTCCCCAAGTTGCCAGAAAGGCCAGCCATCACTGGTCCATGTGTCAAAATATTCAGAGACACATCCATTTAACAGAATCTCCAGGGTTTAATGAAGTAGGGGCTGGCAGCAGGATGTTGCTCTGCTGGCCATATCCAGGCTGCAATAACTCTTCTTTGGTTTGCACATACAGTAGTATAGGAGAGGCAGCAAGGTATGTTAGCATATCCACAGGGCTCAAAGCTCCTTTATGTGGCTTCTCATTCAAACACCATAGCACTGTCCATAGGCAAACTGACCAGCCCCATAGACTATTGGTGTCTGACTTAAGGCTAGATTTCAACAAACCATTGTACCTCTCTATCATGCCTGCCCTGGTAGGGTTATATGGTACATGAAACTTCCACTTAATTCCTAATTGCTGCACCCATTGTTGTAACACATGTCCTGTAGAGTGGGTGCTTTGAACACCCTCAGTCACCTGGGGCTGGCCATAGGCTGCAAAGAGACGCTCTAGGCCCCTCTTGGTGGTTTGCTGATCTGCAAGATGTGCAGGAAAAGTACTGGACCAACAATTCAGTAGCCATGTCCACACAAGTCATGGCACACTGATATCTTGACATGGGCAGAGGCCCAATATACTCTGTCTGTCATCTGACAATGGGGTATTGGCCCCTTTACTATTGTCCCACATTGCTGTGGGACTCAGTGTAAGTCTCTCTTAGAGCACACAAGGCACTCTTTCCAGGCTCTGCTGACTTCTTCAAAGGTCAAAGGCCAGCCCCACCTATGGGCTTCAGCCCACATTGTCTTTTGCCCCGCATGCAACAAATGCTGATGTAGCCATTGAGCCACGTCAGAGGCAGGCTTTCCTTCTAGCCAGTGCACCTGAGCCAATGTGTCTGCTTCATCATTGCCTGGGGATGCCAAGGGCAAATGGCCAGTCGTATGATATATGGCAACTGTCTTAGTCTGACCAGAGGCCATAGGTCTTGTCACAGCTCTTGGCCCCAAAGGGGCTGGTGACCAACCATCCAGTTAGCATGGTACCATGTCAGTAGCTACAGGGCCAAGCCCCAGTAGACGGCCCAGCTGTCTGCAGAAACTATAGGGGAGGGCGCCTGGGTGATCACAGACATACTGTCTGCATAACAGCCCACTGATTGCTCTTCCCCTCTCCATCCTCCATTCATATTGTCTCAGTCTTAGGAGGGAAAGCCTCAGCCCTCCCCTTTGGGGACTGCCCACAACTGGAACCATTAATATACCAAGCATCTTCAGGTATAGGGGCTTTTCCCTCCTGATAAGGACTCTTGGCTACCAATGGCTCAAAAGCAAGTTCTTCCTATTTTCCACTGGCATATGTCACTGGCCCCAATAAGCGTTGGAGTTCTCCACTTAAAGGTCTAGTAGCCAGGCGATACACTGCTGTAAGTATGCACCCCATTTGGCCAGTGTAGGTGCCATGCCACTCCATGGCCTTTGGGTCCAGTCTTGCACCCACCCTGCAATGGAATAGATGGTTATTACCTTTGTCACAGCTGTTCTGGTGATGGGCTCTGCCAGCAAGTGAATATCCACTGCCGACCTTCCCACGTCTCTATTTAGACTGTGGAGGTATCCCTGTGGAAAACAGTGAATGTCCACTGCCTACCTTCCCACATACACAGCAACCAGTTGCTTCTCAAGGTGTACCAGACCTCTGTTACTTTCCATAGTTGTGACCAGAATCCAATAGGTTGGCAGGTCCATTCAAGCCACTGCCAAAGGCCTATACTGCTTGACTGCTTGCTTAGCATCAGTAAAAGCAGCTGTGTCTCATCCCAGTCCCACCTGATGCCCTTTCATACTAACTAGTATAAGGGCTTCAGAATTTGTGCTAAGTGCGGAATAAACACTCTGCAGTAGCCCCAAAGACCCAAAAACTCATGTAATACTGCCACAGTGGTAGGGGTAGGGAAAGCCTGGACCCTGCCTAAAACTGCTTCTGAGATAACTTTAGTTTTACCCAGACAACCCCCAAGAACTTTACAGACAAAACAGTTCCCTGAACCTTGGTGCCGTTCAAAGCCCATCCTTTCTCCTGCAGATGTTGCAGCAGTCTAGGAACTGCCCCTTCTAAATCTACAAGAAATCATATGTGAGCATGATATCATCAATGTAGTGATACAGCCACTCCACTGTGGTTTCTTCCATGTGGCCAAGTCCTGGGCTACAAGTCCATGACAAATGGTGGGACTGTGGAGGAATCCCTGTGGAAGGACAGTGAATATCCACTGCCAACCTTCCCACATGAAGGCAAACTGTTCCTGACTTTCCTATGCTATGTCAATAGAGAAGAAAACATTAGCAAGTTCCACAACATAATGATATGTCCATAGTTCATGACTGAGGGTGTCCATAAGGGCTGCTATAGAGGGGATGGCAGCATGCAAAGAGGGTATGACTTTATTCAATTCCCTGTAGTCCATGGTCATACACCAGGAGCTGTCTGGCTTTTTCACTGGCTGCATTGGGAAATTAAAAGGGCTATGAATGGGCTTTATGATACCCACCTGCTCCAACTCCTTTAGTTTTTCCAACTTCCTTGTGTCCCCCAGGCAATTTATACTGTTTAGTATTTGTCATCCGCCAAGGTACAGGCAGAGCTACAGATGGGTGCTGAATATGTCCCCTCAGAACTGCCTTTACCACATATAGTACCCTCAGTCTGAACTCACCTGCAGTGGTCTGTAACCACAGGCCCTGCAGGATATCTACCCCCAAAATATATTCAGGATTGGGAGAAATGCACACAGTATACCCCTTTGGGGTTAAATACCATGTCCTCAATGGGATTTGGGCTTTCTTCACTCTAATTGCCTTACCCCATAGCCATGTATCACAGCAGGAGTCCCAGGAAAATGCTCAGGGCTGCCATGAATCAGAGAACATTCAGCTTCTTTGTCCACCAGCGCCAGGACACGGGACCAATGAATTGCTAATTCTACATGTGGCCTCTGGTCCCCACCAGGTCCCCCAAGGTGGGGACCTTGACCCCCTCCCCCCCTGCCCTAGTCAAACTACGATGCCCAATTGTCCTCCTATGGGGGTGAGGGCCCAGGTGGAGCCTGAGTACTGTCCCCCAGGAAGTCTTGCAGGGACACAGGCTGAACAATGGGGCTTTGCCTCCGGCTTCCATGTCCTGGACCTCAGTGGCTGGAACTGCTGCTCTGGCTTTAATTGGTGCCACAGTTCTAACAAGATCCTATTGGGCTGCCCATCAAGTTTTCTTTCACTGCCCCGACCTTTATCAAATCAACCCACATCTGGGTCCTCAAGACCTCCACGGGGCCCTTTGCACCTCTCCTTTCAGTCATAGCCCATATTTCCTTCTGTGCTCTTAGCAACCTCCCCCAGATCTGCTAAAGTACAAGTAGCCTCACTTATGGGTTGCTCTATGTAGGGGACAAGAATAGTTACTTGGGACCCAAAAAGAGATGTAGGAGCTGTATGGAGCACAAGATTTCTCATTCCTACAGAGAACAGCTCCTCATTGGAGCCCTGGTGGGGTGGTCCATATTATAGATGATACTTTGTATTCCCAGCCCCCATAACACCTGCTGGAGCTCTACATACATTTTCCAGCTAGTAGGTAAGTATGGTAAATCACCCTGATTAGGCTAAACTCCCCTGATAACTGCTGTCAGCCAATCCAGAAGCACTTGATTCCCTGAGGTGTGACAGGCACTTTGCAACCGCTGCCAGAGGGAAGGGTGAATTTTCAGGGAAGCCAGTCTACTCATCTCAGTACTTGACATAACAATGTTTTCCACCCTCACATCCCAGAGATACAAAAGCCATGAACGCAGAGGTTCCAATGGCTTCTCCTGAAACCAGATGCTCATGTCCACCAGCTCTTCCTGGGCATAGAGGCAGAGCACAGAGTGCTCCAAAACCTAGGGAGGGAGCAGCTCCTCCCCTTGAGGAGCCCACGGTGGCTGCCTTTTATTAATTACAGCCGGGGTGGCCTTTAATACAGGAGAGGCTGGTGCCTTGGGTGTTGGCCTCAGCAACAGATTGGCCCTCAGCCCCATCCCCTCATCCTCTCCCAACATCTCCTCCACCATCTCTGGGGCTGAAGGCACTGCTCTTTCCTCCCCCTCCACCATGGCCTTCTGCAATGCTGATCCTCCTGCTGCCTCTTCCCTCCAGGAGTGTAACCTGTCTTCTCAATAACTGTCTCTCTTCGTCAGGGCACCCTGTAGGTCATCGTCCAGCTCCTCTAAGTGATGCTGAAGTGTGTCCCTCTCCTGCTGAAGTCTCTCTCTCCTCCATAACCCTTTCCACTATTTCAACTAAAATAAACACCCCACAATTTTAGCTGCTACACAGCCACTCAGGGCCTCTAAGCAGTCTTCTATCTCACGGAGGGCTAATTCCAGAGCTTCCAATGTCTCCACCCTTCCCCAATTCTGGAAGGCCCCATTCCTCTAGGAGGTGCTTTACCCTAGACCAATTGACCACTATGGGCTCCCCAATTGGAAGACCCACAGATAGGGGACTCCCAGGTGAAGCTGTACCCTCCACCACTGCAGCGATTGGGGCCTCTCCACCATCCACAGGGAGTGTTCCAGACATCTCCTCACCATCTCTAGGGACAGCCCACCCAAAGGTCACACCCATGAAGACAGGTTTTAGGTTCAGAGGTCCTGCCAACTACCACCAGATGTAACTGGGGGGGAAATATTTTCCCAGCCCATGGCAAAATACCTTTGAAACCAAAATCAGTCCAAAGGAGAAATAAAGTGGGAGAAACCCATTTATTTCTTACAAGCAGTCATCCACTTCTGCTTGCACTTCTGCTTGCCAGTGTCTCTTGCAACCCAGCTGCAAAAAGGCACCCCACCCAACCTCTCCAGTCCAGATAAGCCCTCACTACCTCTTGTAATTACTTATTGATATGGAGATGAACTACTTCTCTCCACCCATTGGAAATACCTATTGATATGAAGATGCTTTAAGGCCAGGTGAGAGATTCTGGAAATATTTCAATTTTACCCACAAACAAATAAATGGATAAGGGACAGGTAGAGTTTAAAAAAAAAAGAAAGATGAAAAACAGTATTAGCTCCTAAAATTAGCTTAAAACAATTGAAGTTGGAAACAAGTGCAGCCATCATCCATCTAGTATCAGGGTTGTCTGTCTCTTCTACAGCCATGAGGGTACTATAATTTAAGATAGGTGAGATCAACAGTCTTGTCTTGGGAAATCCATTCAGTTGAGAAGGCCCTTACCCTAGTTTCCTGCTGCAGTGTCACCCTGGGGTTATACAGAAGAACTTTATAAACTGAACAGTTGTCCAATATAAGTTTATGGTGGGGGTGGAGTTGGGGTGAGAGCTATAGGAAATCTGGCTAGATTCCACTAATAGCATCACAAGTGCTGTCTCTCCTTCCTGGACTTCTTTGCTAAATTGCTCCATGCCTCTTCCAGATTATAAAGGCCTCCACAACCAGGATACACCCTACTATTTCTCCCAAATCAACATACACTCTTGCCCTCGAGCTGGCCTATTCATTATCCACAGTCCATGCTCATCCACCCCCTCTGCCATCACAGGTGTTCTCCTGGCAGCTGGTACCCAGTGAGGGCCTGGCCTCTGCAGCAAACAGGCCTGTGTGTGTCCTCTCTCATACTTGCCAGCTGGGAGACCTCAGGCAAGTGATGAACCTTCAGCCATCATGTTCTCATCTGCCAAACCTGGACTGTTGTGAGCATTAAATAGAGTTGGCGTTTGTTAAGGCCTATTATGGGCTGACCTGTCTTGCCCCAAAATTCATGTATTGAATTCCTAATCCCAGTAATTCCGAATATTACCATATTTGGTGATAAGGTCTTTTAAGAAGTTTAAATTAAACTAAAATGAGGTCATTACGTGGGCCCTACCCCATTGTGATTTGTCTCTTAGGTCGGGCCCACCCTATTATGACTCGTGTCTTAGGTAGACCCTACCCCACTATGACTGGTGTCCTTTTAAGGAAATCTGGACACTCAGTCACCAGACACTTGCACATACACAGAGGTGGCTGTGAGTGCCCAGGGAGAAGATGCCGTCTGCAAGCCAGGGAGAGAGGCCTTAGAAGAAAGCAACCATGTGAATACCTTGATCTCAGAATTCTGGCCTCCAGAACTGTTAGAAAATCAGTTTCTGTTTTTAAGCCACTCTGTGGTATCTTGTTAGGCTGCTTTGAGCAAACTTGATACAACCTGGCACAGAAAAGACACCCTACAACTGCAGTTCACTCGAAAGCTCTCCCTTTTCACCCAATCCTACCTTTATGTCCTAAATCCCGTATAGTGTTCACAACAGTGACAGGCTGAATAAAGCCCCCCAGAGATGTCCATGTCCTAGTCCCAGAACCCGCGAGTACGTTACCTTGTATGGTGAGGGGCTTTGCTGATGTGATGGAAGAAGGATGTTGAGACAGGACGATGTTCCTGGTTTATCCAGGTGGACACAATATAATCGCACAAGTCTTTTTAAGAGGGAGGCAAGAAGGCCAAAGTCAGTAGTAGGTGATGTGACAATGAAAGCAGAAGGTGAGAGTAAGGCAGGGAAGGGGCCGAGCTGAGGAATGCAGGCGGCCTCTCTGGGCTGAAAAACACGAGGACACAGGCTCTCCCCATGAGCATCGGGAGGACTCAGCCCTGTGAACCTGAGTTTGGCTTCTGACCTCCAGAATAGTAAGATCATACATTCGTGTTGTTTTAAGCCACTGACGGGCTGGTAATTTGTTTTAGCAGCAACAAGTAAACAAAGACAACTCTCTGAGCTCTGATGGACCTGTCCTCTGACCTGCCAGGGCGCTTGGTTGGTACCTGGAGCAGCTACTAAGAATACCAGTCCTGGAGGCAGCTTGCCTGGGCTGGGATCTATGCTTTAACACCTGCCTGTGAATGATCTTGGGCCAGTTACCCAATTTCTCTGTGGTTCAGCTTCTCTAATAATATTATTAATATTAATAACTAATAATAATAATACTCTTCTCATGGGTTTAAAAATCATCTTTTTCCATCTACCAAAATACAGATTCCATAACTGCAACTTTGTCTTATTTACTGAAATAATCCCAAGATGTCACACTATAGGCACTCAATAGATATTCATAATGTATTGCACAACAATGAGCTAACATTTGAGTATTTGCCAGGCCTGGTGTTAGGTGCAACCATTAGAGATTATTAATGCCATTCAATACTGTATAAAAAATTTACAATGTGAGGCACCACAATATAAATATATTGTCATGTACACATGATTAAAACTATGTAAAATATATATAATGAAGACTAAAGAAACAAAAATTGATATGTCATGGGTAATAGGTTATTAAAATACTGTTTTATAATAAATTGAGATGGGCATTGGTCCTAAATTACATGTATGTAATGTATATTAAACTATGCATTGTTACAATGAATGCTAAACTATGAATGTAAGCTAAACTAAACAATGAATGTAACCTTTGTTTCTTCCAGTATTAGTTTTACTTTTTAATATTAGCATTTAAAAATATACTTCAAGGTAATCTATGTGTAACCCCTACAAAACAAAGGAAAGAAGACTATTATTATTATTTTAATGAGTTCTTTCTAAAGCAAAAGATAGGATAGGATTCAGTCCTAAAGGAAGGCCTGTAATTGCAGCCTCAGACTTCATATCTTCTTTTAAGTGATAATCCTTGCCCACATTTGAAAAAGAGTGACAGTTCTAAAAAAATAGAATAAACCCAACAGAGCACCAAAGTCGAGACATTCTTTTGGCTTCCAGTAAGCCACACTGTAAAGCCAGCATTTCCCCATCTCACTATGGAGCCAACCTAGTTTCTTAACCATCATGTCCAAAGGCCTCCTGTGATGTTGGACAATGAGTTGCCACATCTTGCCCATTAACAGAAACCTGGCCAGCAATAGCAATGCCACCTTGCTTCTCCTCAGGAATGATAGATAAGGGGTGTGAAATAAAAAATTTCCCATCACTTTCTTTTCTTCTATCTTTTAAAAATAATACTTACCACATGTTTCCTAATGTAAAAGTAGCATGTACACTGTGGGAAGTCTAGAAATATAGAAAAGCACAAAGAGGAAAATAAAATACATTTTTGCATCGTTATCCAAAAATTTCCACCATTAGCAGACTGAATCTTCTAGACTGTTAATAGGCATATAAACATATTTTTAATAAAATTGAAGCCATACTGTACTTCTTTTTCAAAATCTACTTGCTTCACCTAATATTTTCCTGTGTCAGTAAATATTTCAAAATATGTCTTTATGGGTTGTCTAACTTTTTATCGTTGCAGGTGCTATTACTTAATGCTGTTATTAAATACATAGGATTTTTACTTTTATTCCTCCGTCACAAACACTGGTGCTGTGAATAGATTCATAGCTTTGGGCATAACTCTGATTATTTCTAGGATACATTCCTAGGATATTTCTAGGATAAATTCCTAGAAGCGGAGCATCTGTGTGCATATTTCCAGAGACTATAACGTGGGGGTAGAGACTGGGATGTGGTGACATGCACATTTTTAAGGTTTGGTTACATTTCTCAAATTACCTTCAGAAAAGTCTATATTTTTACCTCAGTACTTGAGGGCCTTCTTCCTCAGACTGCAGTATACATGAAGATGTAATTTTTTAATCCTTGCCAATTGCATAGGCCAGAATAAAACATTATTCTACTTACATTTCTGTGGTGACTAGTGTAGCTGAATATTTTTCAAAATGTTAATAGGACATTCATGTTTCCTTTTTGCAAACTGCCTACATGTCTTGTCCATTTGGTTATTGCTGTTGTTAATACAAGCTCCCTTGTTGATCATATCCCCAGATCTGATATTTGACATACTTACACTGTGTTCTTATTTTACAAGGTCATTTTATTAATAGTTATTTGATTATCTGTTTCATGCTTTAGATGAAACTATCTTTTCCATGGGGAAGGTAACAAGTTTCACATATTGTAATTGTTCTCATTAATGTGTACTATTCAGTCAGTCATCAAACATTTGTTGAGCATCTCCTATGTCCAGGCACAGGCTAGTTGCTATGCGAACAGAGATGAATTAGATATTCTTATCCTCAAAAAGTCACATATCAAGCTATGCTGTCCAATATGGAAGCCACTGGCCACATGAGGTGATTAAGTACTTGAAATGTGACTTGTTTGAACTGAGATGTCCTGTAAGGGTAAAATACACACCAATTCCAAAGACCTAGTATGACAAAAATACAAATATCTCATTAGTAATTTGTTTATTCATTCCAAGCTGAAATATGTATTTTATATATTGAGTTAAGTACAATATATTATTAAAATTAATTTTACCTATTTCTTTTTACTTTTCAAATGTAGCTGCTAGGAGATCTTAAATTAAATTAGTGGTAAACATATTTCTGATAAATAGCAACACTATATGACATTATCGATATTCAGAAGATTTGACCTACAAAAATTACATAACTCAGAATTTTAGTTTCCTTACCAGCTAAACATAGGGAATAAAATTTAACTTCATCTGTTTGGTGTGAGGCAAAACAAATTTCCTGGCACATGATAAAAACTCAAAAAATGTTAGTTCCTTTCTCCTCCTACTCCCTTGCTTGGAAAGGTAGGCAGCTATGGAAAAATAAAAAGAAAACACTGACATGAATCAGTATGTCAGTTCTTTTAAAGTCTGTTCTGCCAACAGTGTTATCTTTTTCTGTCTGTCTGGATGTTCTTTCATGAGTAAGTTAAGAGCTAGATAACGTTAAATAGATGGTGAATGGGTGGATGGATGGATGGGTAGATGGGTTGACAGACAAATAAGCAGGCCACTAGGTACAGAGATATTCAGTTGTTCCTGCTCATCTATTGATGTTTCAATCAGAAAATGGGAAAAACTCTTTGTTTTCCTCCTCTTCTCAACATTGAACTAGAATCATAAGAGCAGAACACAATGCCTAGAACAGCTGTCCCTTTAACCTGGGTAGAGATGCCTGAATCCTCCCTTCCAGGCCCCCTTTCTTGTTCAAGAGACCAAGCCCCTGCTGGACTTCTGGGAAGCCTAGGGATTCTCACACAGAACAGTTTGAAAACCATTTACCCTTAAGTTTGCATGTAAGTAAACAAAGACCTAGAGAAATAATTTACTCATAATCAGAACAAGTTATTGCCAGATGAGAATTGAGATAAGAATGAACAGTTAAGTCCACATAGTTACTAACTATATGACTTAGAACAAACTATTTAAACCTTTCCAGCTTTAATTTCTGTATATCTAAAATGAGGATTAAAATCATATCTACCTCATGGTGGTGGTGTAAGGATTTCATGAGAAAATAATCTCATCCTAACTTATGCCTTTAAATACCATCTGTACATTGATTACTCCCAAATGTGTATGTCCAGCCTAAACTTCCGCCTTGAACTTGAGAGGGTCAGAACTGACTATTGAACTGCCTACTTATATTTCTCCTTGAATGCTAAACAGGCGTCTCTAACTAACATGACAAACCGAGGGCCCGCCCTTCCCCTCACACCTCCTCCTCCCACCATCCACACCAACTCAGCAGTGGCATCTACTCTTCCTGGTGCCCTGGCTAAAACCTTGGGGCTGTCCACGAGTCACCTCTTCCTCTCACATTCCATATCCAAGACATTAGAAAAGCCTCTTGGCTCTTTATATGCAGAATTCCACCTTTACTCACCACTTCTTCTGCTACCACCATGGTGTCATCACCATCCTCTCTCCCTGGATTAGTGCTTCCCAATTGGTCTCCCTCCTCTTCTCTGGCCTTCTTTCATTCTGTTCTCACTGCAAGAGCCAGGCTGATCCTGTTAAAACAAGCTAGAACCTGCCAGGCCTCTGCTCAGAACCACCCAGTGGCTCCCAATTTCTCTGGGTAAAGCCAAAGCCCCAAGCATGGCCCTCAGGCCCTGTCCGATCTGGCTGCCCGCTACCTCCTGGTCCTCACCACTTCCTCTCTTGCTGCACTCCTCCAGCTACACTGGGCACGTTGTGGCTCCTGCAATGATGCCCCAGGTTCTATCAAGGCTGACCCCCACCTCCTGCAATCTTTACCCAAATATCAACATCTCAGTGAAACCTTCCTTGTCTTCCCTTTCTAAAACTGCATGCTAACTATAGACAAACTTCTGCTTGTTTTCTGTTCAATTTTTTCCATAGTAAAACGTATGATACAATTATTTTACTTATTTTCTTTATTGTCTGTCTTCACCATCCAGAATCTATGTTCTATCAGGGCACAGATATTTTCTGTTTGGATCAACACTCTATTTATAATGCCTGGAATAATGCCTAGCACAGAGTAAGTGCTCAATAAATATGTATTCTGAATCTTGTGTATAAATCTTTTAACAATGTAGTACATGCTCACTAAATATTGTCATTTTTGCAGGCATTTTCACATTCTTTTTTTCTCCAAATGTTTTCTCTTTCTTGAAGCCATCAAGGAAGATCTATTCACTTAAGAGATAGCTGATTTTAAAGTTCTATTTTAGGAAAACAGGTTTAACATTCAGTTTCTAAATGGTGGGTGGGAGCAGGAGAATGAGGAACAGAAAGTGGAGAACTTGTTAAAATTATGAATGAATGTTAAAGGAGAAGCTGTACCCACTAATAAAGTATAAATTCAATGTAAAGGAATTAAAAGTAATTATGCAAGCATTCATTAGATTTCTAGTTGTTTACTTACCAGTTTTTATTATCATGACTCTTACGTCCTTTACAGGTAGGCAGTAAAAATTCTGATACTGATATTGTATCTGTGAAAAGATTACTGGGATCTGAGGTCAAGTGGTGTTACAGGAATGCCTCATAAACACAAACTGCTTTCAGTTTATGTTATTTCCTCAAGCAGAGATAATGACAGCTTTAACACTTTAGAATCAAGAGTGAGTTTATGTTTCTGATCAATATTTTAGTAATAAAAATAAATGCTCTATGAATATTTTAAATAAATTCACTAGAAAATATGTTACAAATAAAGTTTTTAGCACAAGTTAATCAATCACTAATTGAAAATTATTGAGATCTCAGGATATCCAGAAGAATGTAGGAAAAGGCCTTCAATGTATATGGCCTTAAAATGTTACCCCATTGATACATTCATGTTTCTGATTTCTTCATTTTGTTTCTGGCTGATTTTTATTATTTGTGTAGCTAGGTTCTCCTTTAACATCAAATGTGAATGGAAGTTACATTGTCACATGCAATGTGTTCCAGGAAGAAGGAATAGCAAATGTAAAGCCTGGAAGTAGGAACAAACAGCAGATTCAAGGAGCAAGGTCAGATTTCAGATCTTATTTCTATAGCCATGCTACTTTATAACAAGTGGTGAAGATGCTGGTGGAAAAGCAAGGTGGTGTTGTCACTTTGGAAAATAGTTAGGCAGGTTCTTGTAGTTAGCTATGCATTCACCATATGACCCACCCATCCTACTCCTAGTGATTTACCTAAGAGAAAAGAAAACAGGTTCACACAAATTCTGCTTATGAACTGTTACAGTAGCTTGTTTTATAATCACCCCAAATTGGAAAAAAAGTGACCAGAATCAGAAGGCTTCACAGCTGAATTCTACCAAACATTTAAAGAAGAGCTAATACTAATCCTTCTTAAGTATTCCCAGAAGTAGAAGAGAAGGGAATATACCAAACTCATTCTATGAGGCCAACATCACTCTAGTACCAAAACCAGACAAAGACATTACAAAATAAAGAAAATTTTAGACCAATATCCCTGAGAAACATAGATACAAAAATCCTCAACAAAATGTTAGCAAACTGAGTTCAAAAATACATCAAAAGGATCATCCATCATGACCAAGTGGGATTTATTCCAGGGATGCAAGGATGTGATGGTACAATATGCATATATAAATAAATGTGGTACACCACAGTTACAAAAAGGAGAAAAACCACATGATTATCTCAAGGCCATGTATGACAAAACCACAGCTAACATCATTCTCAATGGTGAAAAGCTGAAAGCTTTTCCTCTAAGGTCAGGAACAAGACAGGGATGTCCACTCTCACTGCTTTTATTCAACATAGTACTGGAAGGCCTAGCCATGGCAATCAGACAAGATAAAGAGAAAAAGGATATCCAAATTGATAAGAAAGAAGTTAAACTATCACTGTATGCAGATGACATGATATTATACATAGAAAACCCTAAATACTCCACTAAAAAACTATTAGAACTAATAACTAAATTAAGCAAAGTTTTGGATACAAAATCAATACACAGAAATCTGTTGCATTCCTATATGCTAATAATGAACTAGTAGAAAGAGAATCAGGAAAACAACTCCATTTACAACTGCATCAGAAAGAATAAAATACCTAGGAATAAACCTAACAAAGGAAATGTGAGACTTGTACCCTGAAAACTTATAAGATACTCATGAGAAAACTTGAAGAAGACACAAATAAGTGGAAATCTATCCCATGCTCATGGATAGGAAGAATTAATATTGTCAAAATGTCCATCTGGCCCTAAGCAGTTTACTGATTCAGTGCAATCCCTATCAAAATACCAATAGCATTTTCCAATGAACTAGAGCAAATAATCATAAGATTCATATTGAACCACAAAAGACCATAAATAGCCAAAACAATCTTGAGAAAGAACAAAGCTGAGGATATTACATGCCCTAGCTTCAATCTATACTACAAAGCTACAGCAATCAAAACAGTATGGCACTGGCACAAGAACAGATTCATAGATCAAAAGGACAGATTAATAGAGAACCCAGATGTAAACCCACACAAATATGGCCAATTAATATACAATAAAAAAGCCATGAATATACAGTGGGGAAAAGACAGCCTCTTCCAATAACTGGTGTTGGGGAAACTGGACAGCTACATGTAAGAGAATGAAACTGGATTACTGTTTATAACTCCATACACAAAAGTAACCTCAAAATGGATCAAAGACCTAAATGTCAGACATGAAACCATAAAACTCTTAGAAGAAAACAGGCAAAAATCTCTTGAATATAAACATGAGCAATTTTTTTCCTGGACTCATCTCCTCAGGCAAGGGAAACAAAATAAAAAATGAACAAGTGGGACTACATCAAACTAAAAAGCTTCTACACAGCACAAGACACCACCAGCAAAGCAGAAAGGAACCTACAGTATGGGAGAATATATTTATAAATGATTTATCTGATAAAGGGTATCATCCAAAATATGTAAAGAACTCATTTGTCTCAACATCAAAAAAACTTAACCCAATTAGAAAATGGGCAGAGGACCTGAACAGACATTTCTACAACAAACAAATACAGATAGCCAACAGGCACATGAAAAAATGCTCCTCATCACTAATCACCAGGGACATGCAAATCAAAACCACAGTGAAGTATCACCTCACACCAATCAGAATGGCCACTGTCCGAAAGACAAAAAATAGCAAGTGTTGGTGAGTATGTAGAGAAAAGGGAACCCTCCTACACTGTTGGTGGGAATGTCAATTGGTACAGCCACTGTGGAAAGCAGTATGGAGGTTCCTCAAAAAGCTAAAAATAGAAATATTATATGACCCAGTAATTCCACTTCCAGAAATTTACCAGAAGAAAACAAAATCCATGATTTGAAAAGATATATACACCCCTATGTTTATTTCCACATTATTTGCAATAGCCAAAATATGAAAACAACCAAAGTGTCCATCAATAGATGAATGAATAAAGAAGAGGCTGTACATAGACACAATGGAATATTATTCAGCCATAAAAAGACAAGAAATCCTGCTATTTGCAACAACCTGTATGGATCTAGAGAGTATTATGCTCAGTGAAATAAGCCATGTGACATAAGACAAATACCATATGATTTCACTTATTTCTGGAATCTGAAAACAAAACAAAATGAACAGAATAGCAGTAGACTCAGAGACACTGAGAAGTGACTAACAGTTACTATGGGGGAACGCTGGTGTAGAGGGATAAGGAGGATGATAAAGGGGCGCAAAAATTCTCAACTATAATATAAATAGATCACAGCAATAGTAGTACAGCATGGAGAATATAGCCAATGATTCTGTAACATCTTCCTAGGTTGACAGATAGTAACTGCTCTAGTGGGGGTGAGGATTTAATAATATGGCTAAGTGTTGAACCACTGTTATATAATTGAAACCAATATAAGATTATACATCAACAATACTTCAATAAAAAGAAAAATGTCCTTCAACTGGTGAAGGGTAAACCATCTGTGGTGCATATGTACAGTGCAATACTACTCAGCAATAAAAAGGAGCAGACTACTGATACATGCAGCCACATCATTGGGTCTCAAATGGATTATGCTAAGTGAAGGAAGCCAGATGCAAAAGCAATGTACTGTAGGATTCCATTTTTATGACATTCTGGAAAAAGCAAAACTGTGGGAATAGATAAAAGATCAGTGATTGCTAGAAACTGGATGTCAGGGGAAAGGTTGACCACAAAAGGGCTTGAGGGAATTGAAGTGGATGAATGGAATTGTTCTATATCTTGATTGCAATTGTATGCATTTGTCAAAACTCAGAGAACTGTACACACACATGCAAAGGTGAATTTTGCAGTGTTAATTATACCACACACAAAGTAGAAGTCATTTTCATCAAGTTGAGAAGAATCGAAATGCAATCACATTATTGGCATGCTAATTGAGTTAGGAGCTGAAATTCTATTGCTGTCAATCTGTGTGTGGACTTCCATTCTAGAAGAATCACCCCTTTTCCAACACCTACAGCCATTCATATAATTAATATTTATCAACTACAATATTTATTAAATATCTAATTTATTATACACCATGCACTGTTCTAGGTTCTGAGGATACCTCATGAGACCCACCCAGCCACTTGGCCATCACCCGGTAGGCTGCAACCACTCCTTCTCCACCAAGGTTTGTGTCCCAGCTTGAGGCAAGGGTGCTGCACTTCCAAGTTTGTTTCTTCCTTGGGTACTTTTCCCAGCCCTAGGGTATTCTTTAGAGTTTTCCTTACTCCTCATAGTTGCATTAGTTAATAACTCTTCCTATTAAACTTATCCTGTTTAAATTATGCTTGGCCTCTCACTGGCACAGTCTGACTGATACAGAATTGGTTCTGGGAGCACCTTGGGAGGTAGACCTGAAAAGACTGGATTTGGTGGTTGGTTTGGTCTTGCCCTTTGATTTGAGGGCAGTGCAGAACTCCTTGCCTGTGAGAAATGGGAAGCTGGTGATCTCCAGCCTGCTGGGCCACCACAATCACTGTCACCTGAGTTTGATTATAAAGAGGTACAAACTGAAGCAAGGGGCTTTGGAGCCCAAGTAGTTGTTGCCCGTAACTGTTAGGGCAGCCAGTGAGGACTGCCAGGAATATGAAGAAATATGGTGTGAGATTGAGTTTTCTGAGGGCACTTGAGAGCTTACAGAAAGAAAATGACAAACTCAAATCTTTTAACTCAGCTCAAGTCACAGTTGGAGAACTGGAAGTCTTCCATGACAGCCTGAGAGGAATTTCTCTTTTTACATAGAGGACTGATATTGCTGAAAATTAAGCACAGAATTTAGTTGTATGGGTTGCTGAATTGAAACAATGGTTGAATTTATAGTTTCTGAACCTCTCTTTCCTGTTGAAGCTTGCAAATAAGTCCAAGTAAACTAGCCTTCCTTTGCTTAAATGCCTGTGAAAACCTCAACTGGGGCAGATGTCCTGAAAGGGGTCTTTCATTCTCCTTAAGACCCAACCACCCCCTATGTGACTAGATGTATAACTAAGGTTACATCTCAGTGTGTGTCAGCAGGACAGGTACACACTATGATATAGGAAGACATAATTTACCTGCCAAAAGGGCCACCACACTTTTCTCGTGCATATCATTCAGGAATTTGGGGAGCATTGTGGGAATTCATTCTAACGATGTCAGAACAAGAAGCATGGAGTGTAACACAGGTCAGGCCAAACTCACTGATAAGAGTGCACTTATTAGAGTGCTTTCCTGGCATGATGTGGAGGACGGAATCCAAAGGCTTAGGGAGACAGGAATGTTGGATGGGTCTTATCTGCAACTGCACATCCAGCCCCCAGCTACGTTTCAGGAAGAGGCCCGGAAGACAACACTCTTCACTAAAGCATCTTCACCCTTTGAAAACTGTGGCTGCTCTTTTTTATAGGCTGGGTATGACTAGGGGATAAAACCATTGAGAAAGGTTGGCTGACTTCAGTGGGATGAGGGGATCCCACAGTAGTGGATTTGACTGCCAAAGACAAGCTGTGTGAGCACATCTACCATAAAAGGTGGCAGGGACGTATCACTAATCAGAAAGCTTTGGCTTGCCAAGATCTTTGGCAGAGGCTAATTGATTAAAATAGATGGACTGCCTGCCATATGGCTTGATCAGTGTTACTGGGAAAACTCTAGGCTTGGTAGCCAAAAACCGGTCTTGAGTTGCGCTATGCCAGGTTACTGCCTTTTCCCAGTTTCTCAGCCTCAGTGAATGCAGACTCTATGTTCCCTGAATGAAGAGTGTGGCCCAGGAGTCATGGCCTGTCCTGACCACAGCCTCACAGGGGCAGAGCTGGAATCTGAGTCCCAGCCACTACGCTTAACCATGGTTCTCTTAACCCTGGTCTGAATGACATGTAAGTGTAGCCACCACTCACCACAGTGTGGGTGCACACGGCATTCCAGATCCTAGGCAGCAAATGTGCAGTTTTTTGCAGGAAACTGTTACGGCTGCTTCTCCTTGTTTCTCCTGTGGGAGAAGAGGCTCCTAGGAACCTGTGATAGAAGACAGTACCAGGTGCTTGTCTGTCCATGGAGCTACTGTGCCAATAAACCCAGGCCTTTCTAGGCTGGCATGAAAGCCTCCTACTTCCCAGCAAGGGCGACCGAATGTCCTCTGGAACTGAGGCATTTCCTGGCCCATGGGACTTCCTGTGCTACAACTAGGGAAATCCTGGGCTGACTAAGGTGCCCATGATCTAGGAATCCGGCCACCGTTCCAGCAGCCGCACTGCCTTGGAGTACAGGAAACCAGAAAAATTGCTCAGATATTATGTGATATGGGCTCTACTTCAGGATAGAATCAAGTGTGTTAATCTATTTATGTGTTGTTTTTTGATAAATTACTCTCTAAATGTTATATATCTTTTAGCCATTAGTTTTGAATCCAGTAGGAAGATGGTAAAATATTTACCATAAACTCAATGGATAAACAGTTAATGGAAAGCAGGCTTACAGCCCTAGATCACATAAAGTCTGATAGAAACAAACTTGATTTCAAAATAATTTCCTCAGAGTTTTCAACAGAGCATAACACCAGTAAAAGCTACAACTATTAAGATGAACAAATAGTATGTAGATAATTAATGCACAAGCAATGTGGAAACTCTTAAACTTTCAACAGCTGTGTCCACTGAACTTTGATTCTTTAAAAAAAGGTTTTCAGTTCTCTTTTCTTACCCCTTTACTCCTTCAGATAGAAAGGCTAATAATCATTTGATTGTTTTAAAAGAGACCATGTATAAAGGACAAGAGAAAAGTAATTCTTTTCTATGCTGGAATCACAGGTTCAAACATCTTAAATTTCAAAACAGCCTCAGCAGCCATCTGATTGTGCACCTGTGGCTACTTAATGGGACGGTAGTAGATATGACGTTAGGAATGATAAAGTATAAAAGCGTCTGTTACTGTTTTACTTCTTAAATTGAAATAAAGTGGAGTAGACTCAGGTCTCCCAATTGACTGTCCTGCCGGAGAACCTAGTAGTAATAGCCAACACCCTTAGAGTGCTCCTGTGTGCCGGGCACTGTTCTAAGCTCTTTGCAGTTACAACTCATCTTACAGACAGGGAACGGAGGAAGAGGGAAGCTGGATAATGGATACAGGGTCACACAGGCAGTAAATGGTGATGCCCTCCTTCAGCAGAATCCAGAGTCCTTGCTTTAACCGCCAGTCTTATTGCCCCTTCATAGGCAGCAGTGCAATCGCACGCAAGGGAATCAAGGAGGGTCCAGGCGTCCAAGATGATACTGTGAGACAAGGATGAAGCCAAAAACTAAGAACCACTTTCACTTATAATAAAGACCCAGAAACAGGAAGTGGACATCCCCAAATAGTTGGGGATGAGAGCCTGTGGAACACAGAAAAGAGGATCCGGGCCATCCCAGAAATATTCCCCTGGCCACAGAGTTTAGCTGTTATGGGCAGTTCCTTAGAGGGGAGGAACTGGAAGTGGTGTAAAGTGCAGAATGGATTCAATCATGTTTAAACCCCTTTGTCATCTTCATAAGATCCTGAATTATAGAATCCCTCTGGGAGTATTTGTATGTTGATAACTGGGCCCTGCCTGATAATTACCGTCTCTATTCTGACTCCTAGTCTTCTCTATTTCCTGTGTGTGTGTGTGTGTGTGTGTGTGTGTGTGTGTGTGTGTGTAAATGTTTTCAATATGTATCAAGAGCATGAACAATGTGATACACACGTGTTTGTTAGGTTCAATCTAGAGATAGTAATTCAGTATTTGAAGTCCCCTAATCAGGAATTACTCTCCAGAGTATGTTTGAAATGCCTGTTTCAGGACTCTGTATTCTAGAGGACCAGTTATAAGTGGTTCAACTATTGCCATGTCAATATGCTAACTGTTAATAAACTTAAGAAATGTTAGAAATGATTTTTAGCGCAGAAAAGTGGTATTTAAGATATGGTATGTGTAACTAGCAATACTGTAGAGCCCTCTTTGCCTTATATGTTTAGGAATATATGAATTTATGAGCCCAGCAGCCCTCTGCTTTCAGAGTAGTCTTCTGGCTCTGCCTGTGATCTGGACCTGAAGATTCTGCTATCTGTTCTTACTAGAAAGTGAGCTGAACTTGCCTCTGGATTATTACTGCATCTGCTTGATTAATGCTTGCATGCAAGGTATTTGACACTGTGCCAGTGGTGGAGACTACTGGTGTCCACCAAAATATCTATCTGCCCTTCTTCCTAGGGGCACGGCTGCAACACACATATATCCTACTGAACAGATAGGTGTGGTCAGATGGCTACATTTTGTCTAATGGGATGTGAGTGAAAGAATGTGTGCCTATATTTCTAGGCCTAAACCTTAAGACTATAAGCGTGCCTCCCTTCTTGCCATTTGGCTAGGACCTTGGCCATGCAGAGAACAGAAGGCACTGGAGATGGTGGAGAACCATGTTAGAAGGCCCGCGTGCCTGCCTGGAGCAGAGCCACCTGCCAACTTGAAATGTGTGCCTTAGACTGTTGCTTTAAACTACTGTATTATTGTTTGGTCTTCTTTATATCATCTTTGCGTTATCTCAACTAGTATGATACCTAGTGGATAGAGCTGAGCTTAGAGGACCAAGTTAGTAAATTTGGTACAACAAAACAAAGCCCTCACCTATACCGAAGGCCTTCAACATCTCCCAGTAATTCATTAACAGCAACTGGACTTAGGCCAGTTTGCAGCATGTCCAGTCTGAGCTCAGTGAGAGAGAGGGATATGCCCAGAGTAAGCTGGATGCCTGGCTTGGGCAGCTGGGGGACAGGCATTTTCTAAGCAAAGGGGTTCAGCTTCAGATATACTGCATTAAGGTGGCTGCATGATTTCCGGTGGGCCCCGAGTTGGATGTTCAGGCCTAGACATCAGAAGAGAGAGATCTGGTTTGGAGATAAAGGTTTGGGAATCATCCACATGTGGTGATTACCCTGGGAGAGAGGATGGAGTGAGACAATCAGAGAGGCTAAGGCTGAGCCTTTAAAAAAAGCAAGCCGTTAGTGCACGGGGAAGGAAGAGAGCCTGCTGAGGAGGTGGACGTGTGTGGTGGCTATTACTAACCAGAACAGCAACGTCCTGGAAGCCACAGAGGGCCATTTCAGGAATGAAAGAGCAGTTAATAGTTCCGGTGCCAGAGAGAGGTCAAGCAAGGGAAGGGCCGGAAAGTGTCCTCTGAATTTGGATGATGTGGTGGCAGCAAGAGCCAGACTGTGGTGGATTTAAGGTAAGAATTGAGGGAAGAAACAGAGGCAGCTTTTCAAGAATTTTGGCTCTGAATATAAGGAAAGAAGTGGGACAAGAGCTGACAGTGGAGGACCAATCTAAGGAAGTTTTTATTTCTTGTTGAGTTCAAATGAGAGAAATGTGAGCATATACAAGTGCTTAAAGGAAGGCTCCTCAGCGAATAAGGGTGGGAGATATGAGGAGGGAGAGGGTGGCTGCTGGACTGAGGCCCCCGCGAGAGCAGGGACTGAAGCACAGGTGGAGGAATTAATTTGCCAACTCAGTGCTCAGAAGCCAAACATCAGCTGAAACCGCTAACTCCTCAGGCTCACTGTGTTCAGATGTATGGCCTCTTTCAGTCCGCATCAACCCAGGCCTCAGAACCCATTCCTTCTCCAGTTTCTAGGGGAAAAAACTAGTATCCTGGGCATTTCCCAATTTTTGTAGAATTTGCTTAGAATTTCGAGGATATGTAGAATGGAGTACACTGTGCCCAGAACATACCATCCTCAGACCTGGCAGAAGCATGCCTATGCTGGGCTGTGCACTTTAGAGCACCTTACTCTGACCCTACTCTGACTGCTCTCCCTTCAGGGAAAGGAGGCTGTGGGGCTGAGGAGATACAGCCACATGGGTCCTGGCTACCCTCTTCTACACCATGGTCGATGCCTGAGACCCCAGAACTATCTGCTCTTCAGCCCTGAGCCTGTTTCAGGGCTTGCGCAGCCTCTTTCCTGTTCGGTTCTCCTGTGAGCAGGCTGCCCAATGGGAATGCACACCCATAGTCCCTGAGAGTGCCAAAGGGACACATGTTTTATGGATGGGGTGTAGATAGAGCTTAGATCTGCAGCATAGGCCATCCATACCTGTGCACACAAGGCCCTCTGCAGTGTGGAATGGGACAGTGGGGAAACAAAAGAAACTATCTACAGGCCAGGGAGTGGCTGCCAGGGAGCCAGCTGTCTCTCTCCATACTCTGTTGTGGAACCCAGGGAATCTGGTAACGCTAAATTTGAACCTACCCTTCCAGGTCTTTCTAAAAGTATGCTTGTCCAAGTAGGAGGGTAGAATATATTTTATTTAATAGTTATCCAGACTTTGAACTTCTAAGTATTTAGGCAGATGTTATGTTGGCTTCTTGCCCCAGACCCACAGTTGTTCTGGGAAACAGGCTTTAGGAGGAAGGTGAGTTGGGGAGCTCTAATGTGGAGTGTTTGCCAGTTTCTGTGATGTAAACACTCCTACTGTGGGTTATTGCAGGCTATCAACATGGCATCACTGATAGGGTGGCACGACTTGCTCTCCTGAGCCAGCTGGAGCAGGCCATAGCGCTGTGCAAACCCACGAACACTTGGTGCTGGATTGGCCTGCACTGCACTACCTTGCTGTCCTCTCTGCTGCTTATCCTACACTTTCTCTTCCTCTCCCCCCTTTTCCCCTTTCAGGAGCGACATTTCTTCTCCTCACTGATATGCATACCTTTACAACCATCTTCTGTTGCTCAAGTCTGACCTTGGGTCTTCGCCTTCACACACTCCCTTCACACAGAAATAAATTTTCAAAATGTTGCTTTTAAACAAATTTGCCACTCTTTTCTAGAGAACTTCTTAGTGAATTCAGATCTTCTCCAGCTTGTTCCACTGCAGACTGGCTTGTATAATAACTTGGTCTGGAAATAATAAACCCAAACCAGGGAGGATAATAAGAGGCTTTTGAAACTGTAAAGTTGCCCTTCTGCTGTTGCCCCTGAATACCAACTCTTCACAAATTATGGACAGTTCTTCACTGTCACTTACCTGGCTCACATTCTGAGTAACAGCTAAAGAAGGGAGTTCAACTTGAGGGGAATCCAATACCCATTTTATTCTGAGACTACAGCAGTAATTTGCAACAGGAGCCCTCACTTGGGTACTTGCCTCTGAGCCCAGGTTCTGGGATCTGGTTTGAAATTCCCCTCTTGAGTTTGTCTGCTGAGGGTCTTGGAAACTAATTCTGTGCTTCATTCCTCATTCTGGAGATGGTCCCTGCAGGGACCGTATGTGGACACCAAACACCACAATTGCTTTATGTTAGTGACTATGTAACTTTAATCAGGTATTTATTAGACTTAAATCAGTTGACTATTTCACAGTTATGGAATGTCTTTAATACTCATGAAAATGAGAATAAATATGAAATTCTAGAAAAGTTGCTGAAGCTCATATGTTAAAAGTAAGTCAATAATAAAGTTTGTATGTATATGCTCTTTGGGAAAAAGTTCCCTTTACAAATTTAAGCATTTTAGTGTCCATTTCAAAGAATGGACCATAAAAATAAGAGTTTGTATTTGCTACCTCAAGCTGCTGGAGGCAAATGCCTACATTTTTGAAGCAGTTTGCATGCGATGGTCTTATCGTACTTCCTCAGATTTTGTTCTAAAACTTAGAGAAAAGCAATGAACTCTGTTAGTGTTACATTCCCAAGAAAAATTGTTTGCAAATAGCTGAATTTTAGGCGATCACCCTCTCCAAGATAGGGATGGAGGGAGGATAAAGCCAGGTAGACATAGGTTGTATATATTAATCTCAGTTTGCGTCAGACGCAAAGAAATTTTTTTAAAGTCCCTTTGTCTTATTTAATCCTTACATTAATATCATTTCCAATAATATAGATGCCTACTTAAACGCTGGGTCTTAGACTCTTCTGATCATACCAAATCAACTTACCCTATACTTAACATTGCTGTTAGAATAAATTAATGTGAAATTGAAAATGCTTCCTTAGAAGTAGTAGGTAAAATCTAGGGATTGGTTAACATTTCAGTACAAATAATTTTGAAAGAAAGTAAAAAATAGTCTGTTTCTATCCATTAGTACAGTCTTTAGCCTGATAAAAATGTTTCAATATGCATTATGATTATGATTATAAATCAATATAAATTAATTATAAACTTCCTGGAGGCAACAGCCATATTTATATTTTCTCTGTCATAGGACCTAATAGGACTTTCCAATCTCCCTATTCCTAGTCCAGATTTTCTTTTTCTTCATAGGAGGGAAAAGAGGAAGCTCTCTTTCTTTAAGGTTTGTGTGCTGGGAAGATAGCTAATGATACAGAAATCCAATCTTTTTTTTTGTGGGGACAAAGAAAGGAGATAGGACATCAAGTTCTTAATGGAATAATTGACCAAGTAGGAGACTATCTTTCATACCATTATAAGAAAAGATAGTCCTCAAATCATAATCTAGTAAAATCCCTACCTTATTTCTGAGAAAGTTTTTGTAAGAAACTTATATTAGAGAATTGGGGTTACAGAAGAAATCGTATTAGCCATATGAAACACACTTATACACATATAACTACTTATGGGAGGAGAAATTTTTTCTACCCAAGGACGACTTAGAGGTTCCTACTTCTCTCTCTTCATTCTCTCTCATAATCCCCTCCCAGTAAGTGGTCCAGAGGTAGGTCCGGGTTTCCATGGTGGCAGGAATATTCAAATATCTCAAGATGCTTCACCATGTCCTGACTGACACCTTAATTAGCCACACTGCTCACATCAGAGGACACAGTGAGATGAGGACTCCATGTCTCCTGGTCTCGAAACAGGCTTGAAATTCTTGTTTGGTGCCTGTTCACTTTCCCCATCTGAGCAAAGTCTTCTCTTGTGAAATTCTAATGCCTTGTATAGAATATTCATAGTTACCTGGTTGTCATCCTTGAAGATTTCTTTGGCTTTCTCAATAGCAAATCTGATATGCGGCTTGTGGCCCTGAGATCAGAGTCAAGTCTCACACGTGGCTCCTGTTCCACCACAGGACATTGTCAGGTGTTCTCGCCATGGCTCACATTTGCAATCTTTGAAGTCCATTAAGCAAGGTCTCAGATTCTTTGCTACTAGAGCCATCATCCCCAGTGCAGGTTATATCTTGGATTTCTCAATTCTAAGTGTCCTTCCCAACTTCTCAAAAGACATAGAAAAGCGTGTCCACATTCAGCCGCACTTGGTTTGGTCAAATAGTATAAACATATGCAGCTGGGTTCCTCATACGACATCTATTGTCAAAGCCCTGAAACCAACCCTTAACAAAAGTCCCACACTACTTTTGAATAATCTCTTACTGTCCCCTCCTTCCCCCTTATCAATGGGGAAATGGTAGAAGTTTGGGTGGCAGAGGCCGTAGTCTGATGAAGTTTTATCATTATCATGATAAGAATGAGGTTGAACCCACCAATTTTGAGCTCTATAGTCTTTACACCCACAATCTCAAAGTCCTCCTTCATCTTTTTTTTTTTGTTGAAATATCACTGATACACAATCTTATATTGGTTTCAAGTATACAACACAGTGGTTCAGCAGTTACCCATATTTTTAAATCCTCATCCCCACCAGTGCAGTTACTATCTGTCGGCCTAGGAAGGTAGTACAGAATCATTGGCTGTATTTTCCCTCCTTCTACTTGCAGCATTCTGACCCAGTATAAAGGGATTCCACATTTACTCATTGATTAACTCAGGACCCCTGGTTGTAAGGGGCAAGCTACTGTTTCTGTACTCTTAGTTTTTTTACATTATGCTGAGAAAACAAAGGGTAGGCATGCAGACTGTATGCTTCTATGTCCGTGGACTTCTAGAAGCAGAAAAATCAATCTAAGGTGGCAGAAACCAAGTTGGTGTCTCCTGGGAGCAGGCTAGGAGAGGACTGACTGCACAGGGGCACAGGGAAACTGTGAGGCTGTTGAAATGTTCTGTATTTTGACGGGTGTATACATTTGTCAAATCTCATCAAACTGTCCACTTAAAAGTATGCATTTCATTGTATGTAAATTACATTGCAATAAATTTGATTTTGAAGTCCTTTTTATTGCCTTTGAAATTTTTCACAAGCGTCACATCATTCTGAGGACTGGACTTCTGACAATTGCCTTTCAGTTCAGGGCCACACTTGGAATTTAATCCTCTTCCATCTTTTGTGTGTTTCCTTTGATATCTGAGTGAACTAGAGAATTTACTAGGCTGCCAAGTGTATCTCCTTAGATAATTCTCCCTTTTCTTCCTATCCAAGATCATTCTTGTTTACAAGATTAGGAGTACATTTTGATGCACTTCTCCCAAATACTTGTAATCTTCCCTTCGGGGGGTCTCTGTCCAGGGACTCCTACCCTCTATCAAAATATTTTAGATCTGTACTACTAACATCTAGGACATATACCTGATCATGTCTAATTCTCCGCATCATGAGCACTAGAATAACCTGATCATTTTTTTCCCATGAGTTCATGTCACTTCCACTTCTCTGACCTGTTCCTTCTTGTGGCCAGTACTTACTTCCTCTACTTTTATGAGAAAACATCCATGACCTTTAAAATAATTGCTTGGCCCCCTAGAGCATGGCATTTTTTAGATAAAAAGGACCTTGGAGATCATTAATGACCCTTCCCCTTTCTATATGAGACAACTGAGGTCTTAATGAGGTGTTTGTCCGAAGTCAGACTGTTAATGAAACTCTGCATTGAAATGGCATCTCTAGCAGGCCACTGTGCACTAGCAAGCAGGATATTTACTGCCCAAAGGCAACCTGCTGAGGGCTGAGTGGGGGACTGAATTTAGTCTGTGCTCTACTTCCTTTGCCAACCCGTGAGGTTAGGACTATACTCCTCCTCAGAGGAAAGGGCCACTCTAAGTTTTATAAAGGCACCATTCAGCTAATAGTGGCTCTGATCTACAGAAACTTTTCTTCCAAATTATTTCAAATCTAAGTGTTTATTGGAAAAAAATTCATTAGGAAGAAATTTGCTTTTTTATTTTAAAAGAATTTATCTACTTATCCTATAACTTTTATGTTCCTCACAATTCTTACCACATCTTTTTCAAATGCTGTTTTATGAAGTATTAAGCAATCCAGGACATTCACAGATTTTACATATTTTCCTTCAGCTCTCTTTAAGAAATGGGGGCCTGCATCTATGATAAACCCACAGCCAACATTATATTGAACAGCAAGAAGCTGAAAGCATTTCCTCTGAGATCGGGAACTAGACAGGGATGCCCACTCTCCCCACTGTTATTTAACATAGTACTAGAGGTCCTAGCCACGGCAATCAGACAAAATAAAGAAATACAAGGAATCCAGATTGGTAAAGAAGAAGTGAAACTGTCACTATTTGCAGATGACATGATACTGTACATAAAAAACCCTAAAGACTCCACCCCAAAACTACTAGAACTGAAATCGGAATACAGCAAAGTTGCAGGATACAAAATCAACACACAGAAATCTGTGGCTTTCCTATATACTAACAATGAACCAACAGAAAGAGAAATCAGGAAAACAACTCCATTCACAATTGCATCAAAAAAAATAAAATACCTAGGAATAAACCTAACCAAAGAAGTGAAAGACTTATACTCTGAAAACTACAAGTCACTCTTAAGAGAAATTAAAGGGGACACTAACAGATGGAAACTCATCCCATGCTCGTGGCTAGGAAGAATTAATATCGTCAAAATGGCCATCCTGCCCAAAGCAATATACAGATTTGATGCAATCCCTATGAAACTACCAGCAACATTCTTCAATGAACTGGAACAAATAATTCAAAAATTCATATGGAAACACCAAAGACCCCGAATAGCCAAAGCAATCCTGAGAAAGAAGAATAAAGTAGGGGGGATCTCACTCCCCAACTTCAAGCTCTACTATAAAGCCATAGTAATCAAGACAATTTGGTACTGGCACAAGAGCAGAGCCACAGACCAATGGAACAGACTAGAGAATCCAGACATTAACCCAGACATATATGGTCAATTAATATTTGATAAAGGAGCCATGGACATACAATGGCAAAATGACAGTCTCTTCAACAGATGGTGCTGGCAAAACTGGACAGCTACATGTAGGAGAATGAAACTGGACCATTGTCTAACCCCATATACAAAAGTAAACTCAAAATGGATCAAAGACCTGAATGTAAGTCATGAAACCATTAAACTCTTGGAAGAAAACATAGGCAAAAACCTCTTAGACATAAACATGAGTGACCTCTTCTTGAACATATCTCCCCGGGCAAGGAAAACAACAGCAAAAATGAGTAAGTGGGACTATATTAAGCTGAAAAGCTTCTGTACAGCAAAAGACACCATCAATAGAACAAAAAGGATCCCTACAGTATGGGAGAATATATTTGAAAATGACACATCTGATAAAGGCTTGACGTCCAGAATATATAAAGATCTCACACGCCTCAACAAACAAAAAACAAATAACCCAATTAAAAAATGGGCAGAGGAACTGAACAGACAGTTCTCCAAAAAAGAAATACAGATGGCCAACAGACACATGAAAAGATGCTCCACATCACTAATTATCAGAGAAATGCAAATTAAAACTACAATGAGGTATCACCTCACACCAGTAAGGATGGCTGCCATCCAAAAGACAAACAACAACAAATGTTGGCGAGGCTGTGGAGAAAGGGGAACCCTCCTACACTGCTGGTGGGAATGTAAGTTAGTTCAACCATTGTGGAAAGCAGTATGGAGGTACATCAAAATGCTCAAAACAGACTTACCATTTGATCCAGGAATTGCACTCCTAGGAATTTACCCTAAGAATGCAGCAATCAAGTATGAGAAAGATCAGTGCACCCCTATGTTTATCGCAGCACTATTTACAATAGCCAAGAATTGGAAGCAACCTAAATGTCCATCGATAGATGAATGGATAAAGAAGAAGTGGTACATATACACAATGGAATACTACTCAGCCATAAGAAAAGGGAAAATCCAACCATTTGCAGCAACATGGATGGAGCTGGAGGGTATTATGCTCAGTGAAACAAGCCAAGTGGAGAAAGAGAAATACCAAATGATTTCTCTTATCTGTGGAATATAAGAACAAAGGAAAAACTGAAGGAACAAAACAGCAGCAGAATCACAGAACTCAAGAATGGACTAACAGGTACCAAAGGGAAAGGGACTGGGGAGGATGGGTGGGTAGGGAGGGATAAGGGGGGGGAGAAGTAGGGGGGTATTAAGATTAGCATGCATGGGGGGGTAGGAGAAAAGGGAGGGCTGTACAATACAGAGAAGGCAAGTAGTGATTCTACAACATTTTGCTATGCTGATGGACAGTGACTGTAAAGGGGTTTATAGGGGAGACCTGGTATAGGGGAGAGCCTAGCAAACATAATATTCATCACGTAAGTGTAGATTAGTGATACCAAAAACAAAACAAAACAAAACAAAAAAAAGGACAGTTCCTGTGTGGTAACCTCCAATGAGTTCTACACAAGGGTATAAAGGGCATATACAAGTGTAGGCAAAGGGTTTGTTTGCGTTTATACAGAAGATCAAAGCCTAATTGGGCTACCCCGAAAATGAACTAAGATACGATATGAAAGAGAACTTCCAACATCAGCACTCTCTGGAAGACTCATGCCAGAAGATGATCATCAAGAAACCCCAACAAAGATCCACGCACTGCTACAGCTGTAGATGCCCTCATCCCACCAGCTCCTGGACTTGCCATGGGAATGAAGGAGATATCTAAGCTGGCCTGTGCATACAGTAAAACAACAAATTTGACTGGATCTATACTGTTGGAACTCAACCAAGAATTAGGAGAAGTGCAAATTGTAGCGCTCCAAAATCTTACAACTACAGACTATTTACTGTTAAAAGAACATAAGGGATGTGAACATTCCCCAGGAATGGGTTGTTTTAATTTGTCTGATTTCTCTCAGACTGTTCAAGTTCAGTTGGACAATATCCACCACATCATAGATAAGTTTTCACAAATGCCTAAGGTGCCTAACTGTTTTTCTTGGTTTCACTGGAGATGGCTGGTAATTACAGATATGCTTTGGTTATGTAACTATACTCCTATTATGTTAATGTGTGTGCGCAATTTAAGTAGTAGCTTAAAACCTATACATGCTGAAGTTACTCTACAAAAAGATATATCAAAGAAGTAATCAATCTTCCCATGTTTTCTTCCGCCTGCTACTTCTATAGCTTTTCTTCTTCCTTCCTAATTACAACCCTTAAATAGAATTCGTGCCTCATATCAAATTTACCGAGTATCATAATTCTTCCAAGTGGTAAAGATACCTCAAGACAAATGCTGGGCATAGAAGCCACAGGCCATAAATATGCAAAGAAGTAAAAAGCTAACCTTTTCAAACAATAAGGCTTCTCTCTCACTTACCAACTTCACATCTCCCTGTATGGCCCCGGAAGATGACTGGTTAGCCAGAGACGGGTAAGATTCCTCAAGGGAAGAACAACCTAAGACAGGCACAGTCGCAGGGGGGCCATCAGGTGAGAAATTGGGGATCAACAGAGGTGAGGCTTAGAACCTCACCCCCCCGTTCTGAGAGAAATCTTCTGCATACGTGGATGTTTTATTGCCCTTGTTTAGCTTGGATTAACACATAGTCTACAGGCACACACCTGATCATCTACATTTGATCTCTTACAACACTAAACTATGTTTTCTACCTTTATCTTGTATCTACCTACCACTTCAGCATTTTATTAAAAATAATAATAATAAAGAGAGAAATGTGGTATCCACATATAAATCAAGTATAAAAACCAAATGAGTATTCATATTTGAACTGACTGTTTATAGTTCATAATGCATGAGCAAAACCAAAAGTTTCTGTGATGACTGCCCTTGTAATGTTCACTATGTAACTTATTCATTATGTAAGAATTTGTTCTCCATGTAAGAACTTGTTTGTTATGCCTCAGAAGATTGGAGACTGACGAAAATTAGGCTTGGGGTGGATTAATGATTGTGCATTGAGCATTGACTCCCTTATACAGAATTTTATTGTTGTTAACAACCATTTGATCAATAAATATGAGAGATGCCCTCACAAAAAAAAAAAAAAAAGAAATGGGGGCCTGCTGTGGGTCCAGGCCAGGGATCCAAGACTCTGCTTGGAATGAGAGGGGCTGGCCCACGACTGCAGGGTGAGAGCAAAGGAGGACTTGAGTCCCATCCACCTGTAAGGCGACTTTCAGTCTGATATAAATACCTAGTCCAGGGAGACAAGAACTTAATGCTGTGGGAAAGGTCTGGAGTAAGCAGCCAGAGAGAGCAGTTCAGAGGCAGAGGCTGGAAAGGCCCCCTGAGACAACAGGAGGTGTCCTTTTGTAGGGTGCCTCCTATGGGCCCTGGATGAGTCAGGAAAAACACGAGAGGCCTGAGCCAAGGCAGGAGCGCCACTGGAGGCCAAGAGGGCTCAGTGGGAGCACAGCTCAGTGTCCTGATCTAAGTGGGACAAGGCACCACAGCCAGCACCCAGTGTGGGCCCCCAGGGCACAGCAACACCTTCTGTGGGCCAGTTGCCTCTCCACACAGTGCCCTGTGATGCACAGATTCCCCCTCCTGATGCCATCCTGCTAGGGGAAGACAGAGAGAGGAGAATGCTTGAAAGACAGCACTTACCCAAAAGTGACTGGACTACCTCAAAAGTTGTCTCTGATTATCTTTATGCTGCAAGTTTACGTTCAGTGATCTACCCAAGCTCCACCACTCCCATCTCCCCATCAGAGGAAATGGAACTTTCAGAACAAGAAAGCAACAGGTATAGAAAAGAAGAACGCTGCATTTTCTTGACCTTTGAGTACAATTGAACCCTGTTACCTCGGCCCCTCCGGTCCAGAAGACATGTGTGCATTACCCAGGGGCCAAAGAATTCAAATATAAATTGTCAGTGTGTCTCTTGATGCCCTTGAGGTTGGCTTTGGTGCACAGAAAAGGTTTATTCGGAGGTCACTTTAGTTTTTAAAATTAACATTTCACTTACTAAAGTTGCAGTTTCAAAACTTAGCTTGCTTTAAGATTTTAAGTACAATTTAGAATTATTGTTGTTCTTAAATAAATACAACACATCTTAAAAACCACTTTGAAGAGCCTTAAATATTATTTGGTGCCATTTACAAACATTACTGAATAAACTCCCTAAAACCCTTTAAAATACATTAATTTTCTTTGCAAATATATATTTGATTTACTATCAAAGACTTTCCTAGGAATCTAAATAATTCATACAAATCTAATAAATCACACTTATAAATATTTTTATAAGAACTTTTTGGTGATTTTTTAAGTCCTTAAAAGATTTAGGAAGAATCTGACTTAGAATCAGAAGTGTGAATCAATTACTCCTTTTGTCATTTTATTTATTTACTTATTTATTTTTATTCAAGTATAGTTGATGTACAATCTTATATTGGTTTCAAGTATACAGCACAGTATTTCGACAGTTACCCATATTCTTAAATCCTCACCCCTTCTAGTATGGTTACTATCTGTCAACATCTGGAGATGTTACAGAATCATTGGCTATATCCTCCATGCTGTACTACCATCCCTGTAACCAACTTATTTTATGGTTGAGAATTTTTGTGCCCCTTTATCCCACTTACCCTCCTCACCCACCCAGCCCCTCCCTCATGGTAATCACCAGTCACTTCTTAGTGTCTATGAGCCTGCTGCTGTTTTATTCATTTTATTTTGCTTTGTTTTTATATTCCACAAATAAGTGAAATCATATGCTATTTGTCTTTCTCTGCCTGCTTATTTCACTTAGCATAATACCCCCTAAGTCCATCCATGTTATCTAAAATGACAGATTTCTTTCTTTTTTATGGCTGAATAATATTCTGTTGTGTATATATAACACCTCTTCTTTATGCATTCATCTACTGATGGGCACTTTGGCTGCATCCATATCTTGGCTATTGTAAATAATGCAGCAATAAACATAGGGGTACATATATCTTTTAGAATCAGATTTTGTCTCCTTCAGGTAAATTCCTTGAAGTGAAATTACTAGATCAAATGGTATTTCTATTTTTAGGTTTTTGAGGCAGTTCAGTGTAGGAGGGTTGCCTTTTTTCCACATCCTAGCCAAAACTTGTTATTTCTTGTCTTTTTGGACAGTGGCCATTCTGATTGGTGTGAGCTGATATCTCACTGTGGTTTTGATTTGCATGACCCTGATGATTAGTAATGTGGAGCATCTTTTCATGTACCTGTTGGCCATCTGTATGTCTTCTCTGGAAAAAAAAAATCTCTCACTTTGGCATTTGAAAATAGAATCACAGACTGATGCCTGGTTATAACAAGCTAAATTCTCTTAAATATTACAACTACTTAAAAGTCTAAGTGTGTATAGGTTCTGCATTAACACAAAATATTAATACTATAGGTATGTCTTCTTAAACATTTCTATTGCTAAATCTTTCCAGGGTTGAAAGACGATTTCCTATTGTATTAGTATGCTCAGGCTGCTATAACAAAAAGACCATACACTGGTAGCTTAAACAATAGAAACTACTTTCTAGACTAGGAAGAAGGCAAGGGAGTTCTGGAAGAAGCAGGCCTAGTACTCCTGCAGGTTCGGACCTGGAGCCTGGACGTGGGTAGAAGTTGCTGGTTCAACCTCACTAGAGAAAGCCTCTGTCCCTCTGTCCCAGCTGGTGGCCCTCATGTGGTGTGGCCATGACTCACAACACACACACAGCGCACTTTACAAAGGAGGTGCAGCATCTGTTGCCACAGAAAAGAAAGCACATTAGTATAGTTAGTTTTGATTTCCCAGAAACCAAGTGGGGAAATTGAAAACACTTCATTCTTCTGCACTCCCCACCCTTCCCTTGCAAGCTCACTCTCAATTCTCAGGGACAGTTTTTCAAAACCCTGTGTACTGGGAAATTTGATCCAAAGTATCTTGATTAGCAGCAGAATAATAATTAAGTCACAAAGGCAAAGGGTACATGGGATCTCTCTGTATTATTTCTTACAACTGCATATGAATCTACAATTATCTCAAAATAAAAAGTGTAACTTTAAAAATCAAGCTACTTATAATGTAGGAAGAAAGAAAGAAAAAAGAACAACCCTGCCCCCCCAACCCTGCTCCTCCAAAAAAAAATCAACTTTTTGTTTTTTTGTTAGATGAACTTCCTCAATCAAGTGATACCTATACAGAGGCACCCTGTGCCCCCCCGGAAGATAGTGCAGCAGAACCGACACCTATTCCTTTCTTTTCCTTCCCCTAAGGAAACTGGCAGGTACCTTAATGGCAACTGACAGAGTATTTCTGGTAGTATAAACAAGAACTGGTAAGAGTTGTTCCCTCTGCAGAGGAAAACACGGAAGGGGCCACAGAGAGAAGAAGATATATCTTTCATGATAGATCCTTTGGGCTTTTAAATTTTATATCATGTGTTCATATTACACAGTCCAAAAATACTGTTCCCCAAATCTTACCTATCCTTCCAAGGTCTAGCACAGATATGAGCTTCTCTATGAACTCTTCTCATCCTACCAGTTTGAACACACCATTCTCTCCTGTGTGTTTCTAGCACAGTGGTTCTCAACCCTGGCTTCCAATTGAAAAACCTGAGAGCTATTTTTAAAATGTCTATGCTCAGCCCAACTGAATGAGAATCTCAAAGGGTAGGAGGTCAACATGGATGTTTTTTTAAAAACTTTCCAGGTAATGTAATTGTGTACTCAGGATTGAGAACTTCTGCCCTGGTACTTTATGATTCATAAAGTACCTGGTACCTTGCTTGAGTCAAGCTCTCACCCTAAAAGTAAACTATGAATAATTGATTACAAAAATAAAAAACACTTTCACACTATTTAGTGCATTTAGTCTCCTCACAGAACAACCCCATGAACTGGGTGTCAGTGCCCCACTGCCCAGAAGAGGAAAGGAAGAGGTGAAGTGCTAGAAGTTACAGTTTCAGTACTCTGTGTTTGACATCTCCCCTGAGATTAAGACTGTGTTCCCACCCATGTCCTCACACAGCACTTTACACACAGGTGGTGTTCAACTGCAGTTTATCAGCATAGTGAAAAATGAGTAACCCAGCAGAGCAGCAGGAAGTGTCTCAGCCACCCTGAGTTTACAGGGCGGCTCACTGCTGTGCAAGAGTTCCCAGATTCTGCTTAGGAGTTTATCTCCCTGCCTTTCCAACCCCTTGCTTACCCCTATCACCTCAGCTGCATGTTCAAAAAATAAAGATTCCTGGAGCCAGGATTTACAGAATCTGAATCTCAGAGGATAAACTTCAGGGATATCTATTTGTTTTGAGTTTGTGTTTTCATGTGGTAAAATATCTATAACATAAAATTCACCCTCTTAACTACTTGTAAGTGCATTTCAGTGGCATTTAAGTTCATTCACATTGTTGCACAGCCATCATCAGTATTCTTCTCCAGAACTTATTCATCTTCCCAAACTGAAATTCTGTACCCATTAAATAATAACTCCCCATGCCCACCCCCTAGTCCCTGGCAACCACCATTCTACTTTCTGTCTCTGTGAATATGACCACATTAAATACCTCGTCTGAGTGGAATTATGCAGTGTTTGTCCTTTTGTGATTGGCTTACTTCATGTAGCACAATGTCTTCAAGGTTCATCTACACTGTGCCATGTGGCAATATTTTTAAAGACTAAACAATTCATTTTACAATTATGCCACATTTTCTTTACGTATTCATCCATCAAAGGACATCTAGATTGCTTCCACTTTTTGGCCATTATGAAAACTCTACAATGAACATGGATATGCAACTATCTCTTTGAGATCCTGTTTTCAACTCCCTGTTGTCAATTTCTTTTTCTGCATCGATCATGGTGATCAGATAGGCTTTTTCCATCACTTTGCAAATATGGTATATTACCTTGACTGATTTTTTTTTATTGAGGTATCATTGATACACAATGTTATATTGGTTTCAAATGTACAACACAGTGGTTCAACAACTACCCACATTATTAAATCCTCACCCCCTCTAGTGCAGTTACTATCAACATAGAAAGATATTACAGAATCATTGACTATATTCCCCATGCTGTACTACTGTTCCCATGACCACCTTACATTGTGATTGGAAATTATTGTTCCCCTTTATCCCCCTCCACACCCGCTCACTCCAACCTCTCCCCCTTGGTAACCACAAGTCCCTTCTCAGTGTCTATGAGTCTACTACTGTTTTATTCATTCTGTTTTGCTTTGTTTTTATATTCCACAAATAAATGAAATCATATGGTATTTGTCTTTCTCTATCTGACTTATTTCACTGAGCATAATACCCTCTAGACCATCCTTGTTGTTGCAAATGGCAGGATTTCTTTTCTTGTTATGGCTGAGTAATATTTCATTGTATATATGTACCACCTCTTCTTTATCCATTCACCTATTGATGGACACATAATTTGCTTCCATATCTTGCAATTGTAAATACTGTGGCAATAAACATAGGAGTGCAAATATCTTTTCAAACCAGGGATTTTGTTTTCTTCAGGGAAATTCCTAGAAATGGAATTACTGAATCAAATGGTATTTTTATTTTAAGTTTTTTGGGGAACCTCCATCCTGCTTTCGACAGCATTTGCACTAATTAACATTCCCACCAACAGGGCAGGAGGATTCCCATTTCTCCACATACTCATCAATACTTGTTATTTCTTGTCTTTTGGACAGTGACCATTCTAACTGGTGTGAAGGGATATCTCACTGTGGTTTTGATTTGCATTTCCCTGATGATCAGCAATGTGAAGCATCTTTTCATGTGTCTGTTGGCCATTTGTATTTCTTCTTTGGAGAAATGTATTCAAAATGCAAAGCAGGGCAGGGCTGTCCTCATACATAGCTTGGACTTGGCAGGCCTGGGCTGGGAGATGCCCATGGTCTGAAGGGTCATCCAGACCATCATTGGAGACCTTGGGGCTTGTTGAGCATCTTGATCCCTATCTCTACTTGAGGCTTGGGGTGTATTTATGGCTCTGTCCAGATAAACCATTGGTTTGTGGTGCAGTAACTATCTGCAGAGCACAGCAGAGCTGTGTCTGTATGTAATCTTGCTCCCATTCTCAGAGAGAATCAGCCACAGAGAGAGAATCTGGATACAGTCCCAACAAACTCACAAGTACCAGAGGTTTCTAATGGTGAGTGGCAAATTGCCCATCTGTCTCCTCTCATTTCCTATACCTGCCCCATCCTTGGAAATCACTGCTCTTCCTTCTTCTCTCCACTCTCTTCCCTTATTCAAAGGGAGGAAAAAGATACTGAATAATAGGCCACGTACTATATAAGCATTATCTCACTGAAGCCTAAGTATTACTATGCCCCTTTTATGGTTGAGAGAGGCTCACAAAGGCTGAGTAACTTTCTCAATCAATATTGAATAAGTAGACAGAGAAAGAGATTGGACCTCAAAATAGATCTTTCTAGATCTAACACCCAGACTGTTCCCACTGTAGCAACATCTCCCATGCAGTCAACAAATCCCTGCTATGTGCTTCCCGTGTGCTAGGAGCTCAGAAAACTACAAAGAAAAACAAAAGGAATGGCTCCTGGCATCCAAGGAAACAACTGCTAGTAGCGAAGATAGATACCAAAACTGTAATTATAACAGATATTTTTTTAAGTGTCACAGAGGTGTAAGTACTATGGGAGGACCAAGAAGCAGGGATTCTAGGGTATACATAGAGAGAAAACTTACAATTAGGACAGGACTTCACCAGGAAAAAGGAGGAGGAAGGCCATTTGGGAGTTTTTGGGTTTTGTTTTTTAAATAAAACGTCAGATAGTAAATATTTCAGGCTCTGCAAGCCAGGCGATCTCTGTTGCAGCTAGTCAGCTCTGCCACTGGGCTACAAACACAGACATAGACAAAACATTAATGAATAAGCATGGCTGTGTTCAGTTCCATACAGCAGCATGTGAGACAAGTAAAACCCTTGTTTTCAAGGAAGTGTGGTTTGACCAGGAACTGGACTATCTGAAATCAGGACAGTCACAGAAACTCCAGAAAGCATAATCCTTGTGATCTTCAAGTATAGTCTGCATAGCAGCAGCAAGAACAGTCTCTGCTGCCTCTTTACAACCAAGGGGCCAGTGAAGTCATCCACTCAGTGCATTGAGTGGGGAATATTCCGAGTCTGGCAACATCCAATGACCATGGTTAGATGTCACACAGTGTGTTAAAATGAACACTAGTTGATTAACATCCAGGTACACACAAAAAAAAATAAATAAATAAGAAAAGTTTTCCTTTTTTTAAACAGATACAAATTCCTCCCAGCATTAGTTTCAACTTTTACAGCTGTGTCTTGTTAGTACTTTCCTGTCAACCTCCTCTGTGACTGTGTCAATTTAGGGGAGGAGAGGCATGTAGAAATCAGTTTTTCAAGATTCACCTCAAGTCGAGCAGCACCTCTTTCCGCACAAAGATGAGATGTATTTCCCTTGCTTAAAGCAGTATTAACAGAATAGGTGATAGGTCCGGTGTTACTTCTTCACCCAGGGGCTAATTCTAATTTTGCTCCATACTGAGTGTATCTGAACAGACACTTAACAGAATGTGTGTTTCACAAACTGTGCAAATACTGAAACCAGTTTTAGCTGGTATGGGTGGAAATGGGAGTCCCGCCCCACAATTGAACTGAACCTGTGCAATAACAGAATCCTCCTGCAGAACAAAAGCTGAAATGTGTCTGGCTGCAGTCAACAGCAGTTAAGGGCAGGGTCCTAAAGCTTTCTTACAAGGAAAATTCTTGTCTGTACCACCCTCCACTTACCCAATCCCACACTTAGGTTCCCGTGTTTTATTCCCCAAACGCAATACTCAACCTCTGTGGTCGTTTGTAATTGTGTGTGTGTTTTTTTCACACTACAGTGCCAGCAGGAAGGGACTGCCTGTCTCAGCTCACGTTCATCAGTATCCTGATGCTTGGTGCACTAAGAGCTCAAGAAATATGTGTATTAACAACCAGCTGAGCCACAATCTTCTAGCTTTTGGGGGGAAGTCAAGAACACTGCAAGTAATAGAGCACCTGAGTTCCATCTTGACTTTACTTTTTCTAGCTTTGTGACTCTGGAGGAGTCACCCAGCCTCTCTGAGCTTCTATTTCTTCATCTGCAAAATAAGTCTGATAATACTAATACCCTCCTCAGGGGCGTTTCTAAGGAGCAAATGTGATCACGGACTTCTAAGTGCTTAGCAGTGTTCAAAGCACGTCAACCAAGTTCAGTTAAGAGGTGAACATTTTAGCATTGATGCTCTAAAAGAACTTTGTGTTGCAAAATAAGATGAGTAATTTAAAAATTGAGGATATGGTCACTTATAGCTTGCCACCAGAAGTCAGTTTATTTGAGGTAAAAACAATGTCCATAATCATGTAGGAACTTGTGGTAGTAGCTGCAAAGAAACATATTTATTTTTTGCCTTACTTTATCCAGACCATTTGACTGCAAGCTCCTTAAGGCCGGGGATTCTGGATTATTCATCATTGAGCGCCAAGTCCTAGGTCAGGGTTGGGCCTAAGCATATTCAAAATATATTTACTGAATGAATGACCTCCTACCCTTAACGATCTCAACATGTCCTCTAGCTATTGAACTGGCTCATTCCTTCATGCACAAGGCATGTGACTAATGCCTGGGAATTAAATTGCTTTACCTGTATCCAAATTCTATCCATCTATTATGGGTCTACCCTGAATTTTGTTTTCCCTTGGCATAGGATTGTATCAAATCACGAATTCTCTGGATTAACCAAATGACACCCTAATTTCTACTAGTCACTGCAAATTCTCATTCCAATTTCATCTCCATTCCTATTACCTGTGTAAATGTTTCATCACCTGTCAGGCAACAAATGTCTGTTGTTCCTACTGTGTGTGAGGTGATCCCTTGCCCTCAAGGAGTTTACAAGCCAAGGGGAAGGCCATTATGTACCCACAAACATCCAGAGAGTGGGATACCACAAAATTCCAGAGTGCTGTGTCATTACATAAATACCATAGCTCACGTGTGTCAGGAACTTTTCTAGGCACTGGGATAAAAAAATAAGATATGCTTTCTGTGCTTGAGGGGTCTTACAATTGAGGAGGGAGGAGAGGACCAGAGAGTAAGCTCCAAGAGAGTAAGGATTTTTGTCTGCTTTGTGTCCCTGCTGTGTCCCCAGCCTCTAGAGTAGTGCTGGGCACATGGGAGGCCCTTAGTAAATATTTGTTGAAAGAATGAATGGGTGAGTGAACCTCTGGCTTCACAGTCCTGGCTTCACTTGGCCTTTCTGAAAGGTCTCCACACCCTAGAATGCAAACATGAGTTCAGGCTGACATGTACTTAGTTTTTCCTTCCTTCCCGCACTGATCCACTGTTCTTGACCCCAACATATGACCCTTGACTCTTTTTTCTCTTGGGTGAATTATTTCCCAGGTTGCTCTTAAGTCCTCATGAAAACAGAGTCTCTGTGGGTCCACCCCACAATCCTCGCAAGTAAAGGTCCACTGAACCCAGCTGGCTACAGTCCTAAAACACCACTCACACCCACACCCCCACACCTTCGGGTCCCCTAGGCCCCAACCACCTCGAGATAAACCTCATTAATATTCTGATGGTATCTCATTGGCACATTTCATTATATATTCATACATGTATGTAAAATCACATGAGAAGTATCACATCATACATGCTATTCTGTCATGGACACTTTCTCTTTCTTCTCTCCCCTTTCTCCCTTCATAGTAGGGCCTCACCTTCCACCTCCAGCACAGCTAAGTCAGTGTTAACAACCTTAAGCAAATCTCTGTAGCTTTCATTCTCTCAGACAATTCTATACAGATTTACATATATTCACATGCATAGATGGCTTTTGGTCACAAATTTATAAAAATGAAACCATATCCACTTCCGGCATCTTGCTTTTCTCACTCAAGAGGACATGATACAAATGCCTGCAAGTCATCTGTTAAAATTTCTAGTTCATTCTTCTGAAAGGCCACCTTATAGTTCACCCTTGAACAATGTGGATTTGAACTGTTCAGGTTCATTTGTATGTGAATTTTTTTCAATAAATACAGTACTGTACTGTAAATGTATCTTCTCTTACGATTTTCTTAATTGCATTTTCTTTTCTCTAGCTTACTTTATTGTAAGAATGCAGTAAAAAATATATATAACATAGAAAATATGTGTTAATCAACTGTTTATGTTATCAGTAAGGCTTCTAGTCAACAGCAGGCTATTTATTAGTAGTTAAGTTTTAGGGGAGTCAAAAGTTGTGCATGGACTTTTGACTGCACAGGGAGGTCTATGCCCTTTATCTAGTGTTCAAGGCTCAGCTATATTTTAAAGTATTATATCAAACCCTTTAATTCATTTGTTGTTATTTGTATGTGATATAAAATGGAGTCCATTTTTGTTTTATTCCAGAAAGAAGCCAGTTGTTTATCACATGACCCACCTTTTTCCCCTGAATTTAACTACCATATTTTTTTTACATGAATGTCTCATCAGGATCTAACTCTATGTCTACACTACATTGATTTGATTACTGTGGCTTTAGGTTCTGATTATCTGGTATGCTACATCTCCCCTTACTGTTTTTTATTTCATAGCTTTATTAGCTTAAAGCGTAGTTTCTTAATTACTATTGAACATTTATTTTTCCCAATGAATGATATAATCATTTTGTCCAATTCCAAGAAAAAAACCTTGTATTCATTCCAATGGAAATTGTATGAAATCAGTTTTAGGAAAGACTTTTTTATGATACAAGATTTCCAATCCAGAAACATGAAGATACTGCAGTTATTCAGGTCTTTTTTGTCTTTAACAGATAGGAAGTATTTTTTCCCAGTATTTTGTTACTTTCTTGTTAGAATTATTCCTATGTAATTTATAGTTTTTGTCACTATCATACATGGGAAAGTATGTTCCCATTTTTATTTTTAGTTGGCTCCTTTTAAAGTAGATAAGAAGCTGTTGACTTTTGTGTATTACCTGGCAGCCATCCACCTTATCACATTTTCTTAAGATAATATTTACTGTTTTTTATAAATAGACTTTTTCCTATTTAAATAATTTGCTCCTATACCTACTTATAATTTGCATTAGGAATGGCTGCTAAATTTTAGCAGGTGTCATTTCACCATTTAGTGATGTTTTCTTTTAGTTCCATTAGTGTTGGATTAGATCCATCAATGTCATGGATTTGGACTTGGAACCACTGTTGCTGTTTTAGAATAAACCTTGCTTATTTATTGTTTTTTATTCTTTTTTTGATATAGTGAGGGCTTCTATAAGCTAATATTTTATTTATAACTTTTATCTCTAAATCACAAGTGACATCAATCTGTAATTACAATAAATAATTATAAGTAATGTATACTTTTTTCTTAAGTTGTGGCATTAAATTATATTATCTTCAAAACAAGAATTTAAGTGATTTTTCTATGACTCAGAGTAGCTAAATCTGCATTTCTAACCAGCTCTGACGTGAAGCTGGTTCTATCAGTCCTTGGACACACTTTGAGAATCAAGGGTTTAAATAAGTTAACATTGGAATTATTAGACTTTTAGAGGTAAACTAAAACTCAGCTGTGTGGCCATCTGGCCCAAGGGTCTACTCAATAGTTGGTGTTCATCATTGGTCAATTTATGTTTTCCCTCTCCTCTTGGGTCTGTTTCCCTCTCCTCTTGGATTTGCCAGAAATCATACATTTCCAGCCGGTTTCCATATCCGTTGCCATAGACTTGCCAATAGTGAGCCTCCTAAACCTTGTAGTCTCTCAGTGGTGTGATTACAACTCTTCTCATTGCTAACCTCTTCTCTTTTTTCTCTTCTTTCCCTCTTCAACTTTGCAAACTGTTTATTTTACATAAATATATAGTTTGTTAGTCTGTTCAATAAACTTTTAGAGTTATTTTCAGTAGATTTGGCTTATTTATCCTTCTTACTATTTTTATCCTTTCTATTATTTTTTCTATATCATTAATTTCAACTTTTACCTTTATTAATTCTGATTTCCTGATTTTATTTCTAAATGTTTAAGGTGACTATGTAGCTCTTTTATACTTTGGGTTAGTTTTAAATTGTGAAGGCATTTCACTACTCTAAACATTTGTCTTAGTACTGCTTTCAGGGTCCTGTAGGTCTCAGTAGAAAATGGTTGCCTTTTCATTACTTTCTAGAAAATTCGTGAAATCCCTTTTATTCCCTCTTTGATCCAAGACTTCCTTAGGAGTTTGCCCCTTAATTTCTAGCTGTTTAAGATTTTTAGGTCATCTTTTATCATGTATCTATTATTTTTCATTTTTATGAAAAAAAATTATTTGCAGGATATAAGTCCTTCATGTACTATATCAAATGATTTGATTACATCATTCGGCTCATTAGCATAATGTCTTAACTAGCATAATAAGGCATTGTTTTATGTGTCTGAATTATTTTTTCACTATTCATTCTGGCTAATTGTGAGAAAGGTTTTTTGAAATCTCTCAGAATTGTATATAAAGTTCTCCTTGCTTTTATATATTTAACTGCTAAATTCTTGGATGTCTACTTTTATGACTATTAGATCTTCTTTATTTTTTTGTAATAAATCCTTTTATCACTATAAGGATGTTCCTTTTGCTCTAATTGCTTTCAGCCTCAGGTCCACGGGCGCTCGTAATGTAACCACTCCTGCTCTCACCCACTTGCCATGCGCCCATCATTCTGTTTTCACCCTTTCATTATTACTTTGCTTCAGGTTTGAGCAGTGTGTCCAATGAGCCACACCTTCACATTTTTTAAAGTGCTTCGCACTTGAGTTTTCTAACACCAAGCTCATCATTTTCTCCCTAAATTTCTCCACTTCTGTATTTTCGATCTCAGTTGTGATGGAAAGCTCTTGTTCTGCTGTATATTCTGCATACACTATCCAGACTTCCTTCTCCTGGGCCACCCCCTCCCCCGAGCCCAGGGGGCTTTGGAAAGCTTTTCCTCAAGCCCACGTCAGAGGAGCATGTGACTGCAGTTTAGCCAATTAGAATCTCCTTTTTCTAGTCGTCGGGGCCCAAACAGAACATGCAGTGCAACTGGGTCCAAAAAGATGGCAGCTCTCTTTCAGAAGAGGCACTTCAGAGCACAGACTTTGAAACCAGATCACCTGGGCTCAAATTCCGGCTATGGCTCTTATTTGTAACTTTGGGCTAGTGACTAATCTGCCTCGGTTTTCCTACTTACCTCATCCTTGTGAAAACTACAAGGGTCAGTATGTGTAAAAAGTTAGAACTGTGCCTATGGTGTAGTAAAGCAAGTATGCAGTAAATCAAATGTGAGTGTTCACTATTGTTTCTGTTTTCTCTAACTCCAGGATCTAGGAGGGCAAACCTGGGGCTGTTGGCAGCTCCTGTGCTACCACAGGAAACGTGAAGTCAGAGGATGAATGAGGTCAGCAATTTAGGAGAGCAGAGCGAGAGGAGAGACCTAGGTCCTGATCACAGAGTTGAGCCTTGGAACAAGTTGGTCCTAAAACTGGTTGTAACTAAGGTTATTTTAGACATGGAGCAATTACCCTTTTATGCTTAATATTCTGTGACTTGAGTCAGAAAGTCTTAAATGATGCAACCCTCAAACAGTATACCAGGCTAGGCAGCTGGGAACTGTTTGATTCTTCCCTTCCCCTTGCTGCCCACATCCTATGTGGCAAGTTAGAATATTCTTTTGCCTCAGTTTCTTTCCACTATGATTCGTTTTTTCAATTCCTTAACCCAGGGAAGAAAAAAGAAGGTCTGTGTTGGCTGAGTACCTGCTGTGTACTTATAGGACGCACTCACTTTTTTGTCCTGACTACAACCCTACAAGGAGCGTGAAGCACAGGGATGGCGACTAGTCCGTGGCCACACACGGCACGGGCTGTTAGCCATGCAGGCTTCTTTGAAAATGGCGATGACCCAACAGCAGTCTGGTCAATATTTGGAGTCACACACACCTGTCCTGCCCCATTTTCTCCTGGAAGTGGTCATCAACCACTAAGTCTACCCTTTCTCAAGCCCTAAAGTTTGCAGAGCCGAAGAGCAGAGCAGCACTAGCTAGGTTGTGGTCACGTGTCGTGAAAAAAACAAACACATGGCTGGTGATTTTTCCAGAACTAATTCACACACATCTGTACGTACACAATCCAGTCTGCCAATCTGTCTTTTTAAGATAGAGCTCTCCTTGGTGTCTGCCCATAATAGTCTTGTAAGACTACTTCTGCCGCCATTCCTGGGCTCACATCGTCCTTTACAATGCTTATTGTCCGTCCTCTGGGTGGCCCCTTTCAGTTCCTCACATCTGCTGAGCTCACCCTGGGACTTTGGTCCTCCGCCGGCGTGCTTCTCCCGCCTCTCCCCGCACAGCCGGCACCTGCTCTTCCTTCGGGTATCTGCTTCAGGAAGACCCTCCCTGCGCACCCCAAGGCAGACGCCCCTTCTTTCCACTCCCTTAATCAGAATCTCAGCTCCTTGATGATTTTCTTCATGCCCTTAGAACAACAAGCCACTCACTGTTTTATTCACTTTCATGTTTACATGGACTTTACTTGTGTTTGCATGTATTTTTCTTTTGTCTTTCTCCTTTATTAGAATGAAACTGAACAGGCATCCTGAGAGCAGAAAACCTACCTGTTGCCCCTGTAGCCCTAGTACTTCACATAGGCCTGGTGTATAGCAAGTGCTCAGTGTATATTTGTTGAATGAATGAAAAGATCAGAGACTAGAACATAGGACAGGGAAGATGATTTCACTCAAATCACAGACCTGGTGAGCCCCTTTTAAACAGCTTCACTGGTATAAATGGGAAAAATAGGTAAAATCCCCAAACCCTGGGTCCTTCTCCATTTGAGAGAATTCATTCAATCCCTGAATGATTTCTGCATTCTTTTCCACTCATGTGTGGCTAGCTTAGACTGTAACTCTAAGAACATTTTAATGCTGTTCCATGAGACCCTGAATTTCTCTCATGCCTTTGGCTTGGCCCCATCATTAAAGTCGTGCTAATGACAAAGCCCTACACCTCTTCCAAGGGCTCAGCGTCCAGCTGGGGAGCAAGGCAGGAAATATGCGTACTGGGGAGGGGAGGGGTACACAGAGGACTCGGAAAAAAACCTGAAGCAGAGCCTTGTCCTGAGAAAGGGTGGTGTGGGGGGGTTGAGGGCAGGGGACACAGCTCTCTACTGCACATCTTCCATGCATCCAGTTTCTCTGCCATATTACCTTTTAATGCTCACCACAGTCCTGGGATGTAATTTTTATCAACATTTTGTAGTTGAGAGAAGTGGAAAAACATGGGCTTCTTTGTCAGATAGGCCTGGGTTCAAATTTCACCGTCCCGAGTTACCTGCCACAGAGCCCTTGAGCAAATATGACTTAAGTTTCCTTACCTTGGTTATGAAAATAATAATAACTAGTGTTGCTATGAATATCAAATGATGAAGATAAATATTGATACATTCATAGAAATGAAATGAGTTTGTACTTGGCACATACTAGATACTCAATAATTTACAGCCTTTTTTATTAAGATATTTGCCCAAGAACCACATAGTAAGTGGTCTAAAACTCCATAACCTCTTGCTCTGTGAGATCCCAAGGATATTTTCTTTACAGGCTATGTTGGTGGTGGGGGGTGCGTTGTTTATTTCCTCAATTCTTGTCCCTGCCACAACAAAGAATTGAAGGGGAGAGACACAGTAGTGAAGCAAGGTAAAAGTTTGATTTAAAGTTACTCACTTAAAGAAAGAAAAAGTGCAGGCAACCTCAGAGAGGAGAGGCACACCCTGAAAGGTTGGGAAAAAGTTTTAAGGCAATAAGGTACACACTCGGAGAAAGGGGAGTGTGGGCTACCTCAGAGAAGAGGCACGCTGAAAGTTTGGGAAAGTTTTATATAAGGCTATGCACTTAGAACGGCCGACCTCAGAGAGAGGTGCACACTGAAATATTAGGGGTTCCCCTTTGTAAGGATTCTTTTTCAGGAATGTGACAAAGGGCTAGGAGTGTGGACTTGTCAAGTGGTCCCAAGATGTTTATCTTTGATGAGAGACATTAAATGTCTTCTATTTTTAATAGAAGGTAATTCTGCAAAATTAACACAAGAAATTTACCACTTGGATTCCTTCCCAGGATAACAGCTTCCCTCTGGGAACAGACCAGTTAAGACCTCTTGCTCTGCCCCCAAGTAGGCTGAGTTATTGTCCATTTGCTAAACAGTATGTTAAAAATCTTACTTCTTAACTTCTGAGTTTTAAAAGGTAATCTTAGCTTTTTGTTTGTTTGTTTGTTTGTTTTGATCTTGTTTTTTTGTTTTTTTTTTTAAATAATTATTTTTTATTGAAGGGTAGTTGACGCACAGTATTACATTACATTAGTTTCAAGTGTACAACACAGTGGTAGAACATTTATATACATAATTCTAGGTTCCAGCTATCACCCTACCAAGCTGTTACAATATCTTGACTATATTCCTTATGCTATACATTACATCCCGGTTACTTATTTATTTTACCATTGTAAGTCTGTCCTTTTTTTTTTTTTTTTTTTTTTTTTTGGGAGGGCATCTCTCATATTTATTGATCAAATGGTTGTTAACAACAATAAAATTCTGTATAGGGGAGTCAATGCTCAATGCACAATCATTAATCCACCCCAAGCCTAATTTTCGTCAGTCTCCAATCTTCTGAGGCATAACAAACAAGTTCTTACATGGAGAACAAATTCTTACATAATGAATAAGTTACATAGTGAACAGTACAAGGGCAGTCATCACAGAAACTTTCGGTTTTGCTCATGCATTATGAACTCTAAACAGTCGGTTCAAATATGAATACTCATTTGGTTTTTATACTTGATTTATATGTGGATACCACATTTCTCTCTTTATTATTATTATTTTTAATAAAATGCTGAAGTGGTAGGTAGATACAAGATAAAGGTAGAAAACATAGTTTAGTGTTGTAAGAGAGCAAATGTAGATGATCAGGTGTGTGCCTGTAGACTATGTGTTAATCCAAGCTAGACCAGGGCAATAAAACATCCACGTATGCAGAAGATTTCTCTCAGAACAGGGGGAGTGAGGTTCTAAGCCTCACCTCTGTTGATCCCCAATTTCTCACCTGATGGCCCCCCTGCGACTGTGCCTGTCTTAGGTTGTTCCTCCCTTGAGGAATCTTACCCGTCTCTGGCTAACCAGTCATCTTCCGGGGCCATACAGGGAAATGTGAAGTTGGTAAGTGAGAGGGAAGCCTTATTGTTTGAAAAGGTTAGCTTTTTACTTCTTTGCATATTTATGGCCTGTGGCTTCTATGCCCAGCATTTGTCTTGAGGTATCTTTACCACTTGGAAGAATTATGATACTCGGTAAATTTGATATGAGGCACGAATTCTATTTAAGGGTTGTAATTAGGAAGGAAGAAGAAAAGCTATAGAAGTAGCAGGCGGAAGAAAACATGGGAAGATTGATTATTTCTTTGACATATCTTCTTGTAGAGTAACTTCAGCATGTATAGGTTTTAAGCTACTACTTAAATTGCGCACACACATTAACATAATAGGAGTATAGTTACATAACCAAAGCATATCTGTAATTACCAGCCATCTCCAGTGAAACCAAGAAAACCAGTTAGGCACCTTAGGCATTTGTGAAAACTTATCTATGATGTGGTGGATATTGTCCAACTGAACTTGAACAGTCTGAGAGAAATCAGACAAATTAAAACAACCCATTCCTGGGGACTGTTCACATCCCATATGTTCTTTTAACAGTAGATAGTCTGTAGTTGTAAGACTTTGGAGCGCTACAATTTGCACTTCTCCAAATTCTTGGTTGAGTTCCAACAGTATAGATCCAGTCAAATTTGTTGTTTTACTGTATGCACAGGCCAGCTTAGATATCTCCTTCTTCATTCCCATGGCAAGTCCAGGAACTGGTGGGATGAGTGCATCTACAGCTGTAGCAGTGCGTGGATCTTTGTTGGGGTTTTTTGATGATCATCTTCTGGCATGAGTCTTCCAGAGAGTGCAGATGTTGGAAGTTCTTTTTCATATCGTATCTTAGTTCATTTTCGGGGTAGCCCAATTAGGCTTTGATCCTCTGTATAAACACAAACAGACCCTTTGCCTACACTTTTATATGCCCTTTATACCCTTGTGTAGAACTCGTTGGAGGTTACCACACAGGAACTGCCCTTTTTTTTTTTTTTTGCTTTGTTTTTGGTATCACTAATCTACACTTACATGACGAATATTATGTTTACTAGGCTCTCCCCTATACCAGGTCTCCCCTATAAACCCCTTTACAGTCACTGTCCATCAGCATAGCAAAATGTTGTAGAATCACTACTTGCCTTCTCTGTGTTGTACAGCCCTCCCTTTTCTCCTACCCCCCATGCATGTTAATCTTAATACCCCCCTACTTCTCCCCCCCTTATCCCTCCCTACCCACCCATCCTCCCCAGTCCCTTTCCCTTTGGTACCTGTTAGTCCATTCTTGAGTTCTGTGATTCTGCTGCTGTTTTGTTCCTTCACTTTTTCCTTTGTTCTTATTCTCCACAGATGAGTGAGATCATTTGGTATTTCTCTTTCTCTGCTTGGCTTGTTTCACTGAGCATAAAACCCTCCAGCTCCATCCATGTTGCTGCAAATGATTGGATTTGCCCTTTTCTTATGGCTGAGTAGTATTCCATTGTGTATATGTACCACTTCTTCTTTATCCATTCATCTATTGATGGACATTTAGGTTGCTTCCGATTCTTGGCTATTGTAAATAGTGCTGCAATAAACATAGGGGTGCATCTGTCTTTCTCAAACTTGATTGCTGCGTTCTTAGGGTAAATTCCTAGGAGTGGAATTCCTGGGTCAAATGGTAAGTCTGTTTTGAGCATTTTGATGTACCTCCATACTGCTTTCCACAATGGTTGAACTAACTTACATTCCCACCAGCAGTGTAGGAGGGTTCCCCTTTCTCCACAGCCTCGCCAACATTTGTTGTTGTTTGTCTTTTGGATGGCAGCCATCCTTACTGGTGTGAGGTGATACCTCATTGTAGTTTTACTTTGCATTTCTCTGATAATTAGTGATGTGGAGCATCTTTTCATGTGTCTGTTGGCCATCTGTATTTCTTTTTTGGAGAACTGTCTGTTCAGTTCCTCTGCCCATTTTTTAATTGGGTTATTTGTTTTATGTTTGTTGAGGCGTGTGAGCTCCTTATATATTCTGGATGACAAGCCTTTATCGGATGTGTCATTTTCAAATATATTCTCCCATACTGTAGGGATCCTTCTTGTTCTATTGATGGTGTCTTTTGCTGTACAGAAGCTTTTCAGCTTAATATAGTCCCACTTACTCATTTTTGCTGTTGTTTTCCTTACCCAGGGAGATATGTTCAAGAAGAGGTCACTCATGTTTATGTCTAAGAGGTTTTTGCCTATGTTTTCTTCCAAGAGTTTAATGGTTTCATGACTTACATTCAGGTCTTTGATCCATTTTGAGTTTACTTTTGTATATGGGGTTAGACAATGGTCCAGTTTCATTCTCCTACATGTAGCTGTCCAGTTTTGCCAGCACCATCTGTTGAAGAGACTGTCATTTCGCCATTGTATGTCCATGGCTCCTTTATCAAATATTAATTGACCATATATGCCTGGGTTAATGTCTGGATTCTCTAGTCTGTTCCATTGGTCTGTGGCTCTGCTCTTGTGCCAGTACCAAATTGTCTTGATTACTATGGCTTTATAGTAGAGCTTGAAGTTGGGGAGTGAGATCCCCCCTACTTTATTCTTCTTTCTCAGGATTGCTTTGGCTATTCGGGGTCTTTGGTGTTTCCATATGAATTTTTGAATTATTTGTTCCAGTTCATTGAAGAATGTTGCTGGTAGTTTCATAGGGATTGCATCAAATCTGTATATTGCTTTGGGCAGGATGGCCATTTTGACGATATTAATTCTTCCTAGCCATGAGCATGGGATGAGTTTCCATCTGTTAGTGTCCCCTTTAATTTCTCTTAAGAGTGACTTGTAGTTTTCAGAGTATAAGTCTTTCACTTCTTTGGTTAGGTTTATTCCTAGGTATTTTATTTTTTTTGATGCAATTGTGAATGGAGTTGTTTTCCTGATTTCTCTTTCTGTTGGTTCATTGTTAGTATATAGGAAAGCCACAGATTTCTGTGTGTTGATTTTGTATCCTGCAACTTTGCTGTATTCTGATATCAGTTCTAGTAGTTTTGGGTGGAGTCTTTAGGGTTTTTTATGTACAGTATCATGTCATCTGCAAATAGTGACAGTTTAACTTCTTCTTTACCAATCTGGATTCCTTGTATTTCTTTATTTTGTCTGATTGCCATGGCTAGGACCTCCAGTACTATGATAAATAACAGTGGAGAGAGTGGGCATCCCTGTCTAGTTCCCGATCTCAGAGGAAATGCTTTCAGCTTCTCGCTGTTCAATATAATGTTGGCTGTGGGTTTATCATAGATGGCCTTTATTATGTTGATGTACTTGCCCTCTATTCCCATTTTGCTGAGAGTTTTTAACATGAATGGATGTTGAACTTTGTCAAATGCTTTTTCAGCATCTATGGAGATGATCATGTGGGTTTTGTCTTTCTTTTTGTTGATGTGGTGGATGATGTTGATGGACTTTCGAATGTTGTACCATCCTTGCATCCCTGGGATGAATCCCACTTGGTCATGGTGTATGATCCTTTTGATGTATTTTTGAATTCGGTTTGCTAATATTTTGTTGAGTATTTTTGCATCTACGTTCATCAGGGATATTGGTCTGTAGTTTTCTTTTTTGGTGGGGTCTTTGCCTGGTTTTGGTATTAGGGTGATGTTAGCTTCATAGAATGAGTTTGGGAGCATCCCCTCCTCCTCTATTTTTTGGAAAACTTTAAGGAGAATGGGTATTATGTCTTCCCTGTATGTCTGATAAAATTCCGAGGTAAATCCATCTGGCCCGGGGGTTTTGTTCTTTGGTAGTTTTTTGATTACCGCTTCAATTTCGTTGCTGGTAATTGGTCTGTTTAGATTTTCTGTTTCTTCCTGGGTCAATCTTGGAAGGTTATATTTTTCTAGGAAGTTGTCCATTTCTCCTAGGTTTCCCAGCTTGTTAGCATATAGGTTTTCATAGTATTCTCCAATAATTCTTTGCATTTCCGTGGGGTCCGTCGTGATTTTTCCTTTCTCGTTTCTGATACTGTTGATTTGTGTTGACTCTCTTTTCTTCTTAATAAGTCTGGCTAGAGGCTTATCTATTTTGTTTATTTTCTCGAAGAACCAGCTCTTGGTTTCATTGATTTTTGCTATTGTTTTATTCTTCTCAATTTTATTTATTTCTTCTCTGATCTTTATTATGTCCCTCCTTCTGCTGACCTTAGGCCTCATCTGTTCTTCTTTTTCCAATTTCGATAATTGTGACATTAGACCATTCATTTGGGATTGCTCTTCCTTTTTTAAATATGCTTGGATTGCTATATACTTTCCTTTAAAGACTGCTTTTGCTGTGTCCCACAGAAGTTGGGGCTTAGTGTTGTTGTTGTCATTTGTTTCCATATATTGCTGGATCTCCATTTTGATTTGGTCATTGATCCATTGATTATTTAGGAGCGTGTTGTTAAGCCTCCATGTGTTCGTGAGCCTCTTTGCTTTCTTTGTACAGTTTATTTCTAGTTTTATGCCTTTGTGGTCTGAAAAGTTGGTTGGTAGGATATCAATCTTTTGGAATTTTCTGAGGCTCTTTTTGTGGCCTAGTATGTGGTCTATTCTGGAGAATGTTCCATGTGCACTTGAGAAGAATGTATATCCCGCTGCTTTTGGATGTAGAGTTCTATAGATGTCTATTAGGTCCATCTGCTCTACTGTGTTGTTCAGTGCTTCCGTGTCCTTACTTATTTTCTGCCCAGTGGATCTATCCTTTGGGGTGAGTGGTGTGTTGAAGTCTCCTAGAATGAATGCATTGCAGTCTATATCCCCCTTTAGTTCTGTTAGTATTTGTTTCACATATGCTGGTGCTCCTGTGTTGGGTGCATATATATTTAGAATGGTTATATCCTCTTGTTTGACTGAGCCCTTTATCATTATGTAGTGTCTTTCTTTATCTCTTGTTACTTTCTTTGTTTTGAAGTCTATTTTGTGTGATATTAGTACTACAACCCCTGCTTTCTTCTCACTGTTGTTTGCTTGAAATATGTTTTTCCATCCCTTGACTTTTAGTCTTTACATGTCTTTGGGTTTGAGGTGAGTTTCTTGTAAGCAGCATATAGATGGGTCTTGCTTTTTTATCCATTATGTTACTCTGTGTCTTTTGATTGGTACATTCAACCCATTAACATTTAGGGTGACTATTGAAAGATATGTACTTATTGCCATTGCAGGCTTTAAATTCGTGGTTACCAAAGGTTCAAGGTTAGCCTCTTTAGTATCTTACTGCCTAACTTAGCTCGCTTATTGAGCTGTTATATACACTGTCCGGAGATTCTTTTCTTCTCTCCCTTCTTGTTCCTCCTCCTCGATTCTTCATATGTTGGGTGTTTTGTGCTGTGCTCTTTCTAGGAGTGCTCCCATCTAGAGCAGTCCCTGTAAGATGTTCTGTAGAGGTGGTTTATGGAAAGCAAATTCCCTCAGCTTTTGTTTGTCTGGGAATTGTTTAATCCCACCGTCATATTTGAATGATAGTCGTGCTGGATACAGTATCCTTGGTTCAAGGCCCTTCTGTTTCATTGTATTAAATATATCATGCCATTCTCTTCTGGCCTGTAGGGTTTCTGTTGAGAAATCTGACGTTAGCCTGATGGGTTTCCCTTTATAGGTGACCTTTTTCTCTCTAGCTGCCTTTAACACTCTTTCCTTGTCCTTGATCTTTGCCATTTTAATTATTATGTGTCTTGGTGTTGTCCTCCTTGGATCCTTTCTGTTGGGGGTTCTGTGTATTTCCGTGGTCTGTTCGATTACTTCCTCCCCCAGTGTGGAGAAGTTTTCAGCAATTATTTCTTCTAAGATACTTTCCATCTCTTTTCCTCTCTCTTCTTCTTCTGGGACCCCTATAATACGGATATTGTTCCTTTTGGATTGGTCACACAGTTCTCTTAATATTGTTTCATTCCTGGAGATCCTTTTGTCTCTCTCTATGTCAGCTTCTATGCGTTCCTGTTCTCTGATTTCAATTCCATCAATGGCCTCTTGCATTCTATCCATTCTGCTTATAAACCCTTCCAGAGTTTGTTTCATTTCTGCGATCTCCTTTCTGGCATCTGTGATCTCCTTCCGGACTTCATCCCATTTCTCTTGCGTATTTCTCTGCATCTCTGTCAGCATGCTTATGATTCTTATTTTGAATTCTTTTTCAGGAAGACTGGTTAGGTCTGTCTCCTTCTCTGGTGTTGTCTCTGTGATCTTTGTCTGCCTGTAGCTTTGCCTTTTCATGGTGATAGGAATAGTCTGCAGAACTGGGACGAGTGACGGCTGGAAGGACTTCCTTTCTTGTTGGTTTGTGGCCCTCCTCTCCTGGGAGAACAGCGGCCTCTAGTGGCTTGTGCTGCCCAGCTGCGCGCAGACAGGTTTTCTGCTTCCTGCCCGGCTGCTATGGAGTTAATCTCCGGTGTTGCTGTGGGCGTGGCCTGGCTCGGGCAGCTACTCCAAAATGGTGGAGTCACGTTGGAGCAGGAGCTGCTGGGAGGCTATTTATCTCCGTAAGGGGCCTCCCTGCTCCCTGCAGCCCAGGGGTTAGGGTGCCCAGAGATCCCGGCTTCCCTACCTCTGGATTAAGTGACCCGCCCTGCCCCTTTAAGACTTCCTAAAAGCACCCACCAAAACAAAACAACGACCACCAAAAAAAGAAAAAAAGAAAAAAAAATTTTTTAATTAAAAAAAAAAAAAAAAGTTTTTAATTAAAAAAAAAAAAAAAAGGTGGTCGTTCGTTTTTCTTTATTCTCCGGTGCCAGCCTCAGGCCTCTGCTCACCGGTCTTTCTGCCCTGTTTCCCTAGTATTGGGGTCCCTATCCCTTTAAGACTTCCAAAAAGCGCTCACCAAATCAAAACAGCAAAAAAGCAAAAAAAAATGGTCGGGCGCTTTTCTTATGTCCTCTGTCGCCCAGCCTCCAGTGCCTGCTCACTGTTCTTGCTGCCCTGTTTCCCTAGTATCCAGGGCCCCCTGGGCACGTACTGTGTCTGCACTCTGGCCCGGATGGCTGGGGCTGGGTGTTCGGCAGCCCTGTGCTCCATCTCCCTCCCGCTCTGCCTGCTCTTCTCCCGCCGGGAGCTGGGGGGAGGGGCGCTCGGCTCCCGCGGGGCCGGGGCTTGTATCTTACCCCCTTCGCGAGGCGCTGGGTTCTCTCAGGTGCGGATGTGGTCTGGATATTGTCCTGTGTCCTCTGGTCTTTATTCTAGGAAGAGTTGTCTTTGTTATATTTTCATAGATATATGTTGTTTTGGGAGGAGATTTCCGCTGCTCTACTCACACCGCCATCTTCCGCCCCTCCCTAATCTTAGCTTTAAGATGGAATTTTTTCCTGTTTTTACTATGCTTTTTATAGCTGGGCTTGTTTGCTAAATTAATCATGATGCTTGTCTCCTGCCCAGGTTACAGATTACTTGATTAGGGGCTGGACAAGGAGAAAAACAGCATATAGGTTAAGTTAAAGAATAAATTGGGCCTTTTGGCAGGCTAAACTAAATCTTAAAATGGCATAATGTAATTGACACAATGGAGATGGGCTGTGCTCAGATACTTAAATCTGGGGAATATCTGGACATTCCAAGTTACTCCTGACCTTTGGAGCTTCAATTGATTAACTCATTAACTCTGTGAGTCTTTTCTGGCTCTCTGGTTTTAACTGGTTAGCTCTTTGAGTCCCTTTTAGTGAGCTTTACTGGCCTTAATTTTCTCTCCACTTCACTCATATCTATTTTCCTGCCTAACAGCTGCACAGTTTGTCACACTTCACACTTTTCAGAAAGAACCTGAGTTCTTTCCGGACAGCAATGATGTCACTTAGCTTTCTGGCCTAGTGGCCTATATATATATGTATATATATATATATATATATATATATATAGTGGTTGTTATGTACACACAAGTCTCCTGAAATATGATAGCATCGATTATGCTGGTGTCGAGTTTTGGTCTCAATGGTAGATGTGAATGTTAAGAGACTAGGCAACTGTCCATCTGAAATAAGCAGATACCCAGTAATCCGTTTTCCACTTCACTTATCTTCCACCTCCAGGAGCAACTCCCTCTGTACACATTTAACCAGGAAGAACGTAAAACAGAGTTTTAGTGATGTGAGTCATTCAAGTTTATGTTCAAACACCATGAAAGAAAATACAACTTGCCAGGGTAACACCAATAGGAGTGAGAGACACCTGAACGCCTGATAAACTAACAAATTATACTCAGCAACCTGGAAACAATTGAGGTATTTTTTATAAAGTATTTAAATATACATGCCCAGCTAATGATTCATTATGTGATTCTTTCCCTCTCTCATGCCTCTGCCCAATTCCTAAGGACTGCCATTTCCTATTACGATTCTCTGTTATGTTGTTCCTCTTGCTTTCCATCCCTGCCCAAGCCCTCTGCATCCTTCCTCTCTGTGAAATTGCCCCTGCAGTGGGCTTCCTGATGGCAGTCTTGCCTTCTAGAATCCAGGCTCCACTGGCACCAGACAGGTGGAGCCAATGCCACTGCCCATGTCCCACTCTGCCCTCTGCCCTTCAATATCTTCCCTTGTCTACACCATACAGCTCTTTCTTGGAGTGTAAGTCCCAATAACCTGGCAAGAAGTAAAGCTGATTATCTCTTTAGCATTTTTGAGACCTAAGACCAGCTGCCCAATTCTTACTTTTAAACATATTCCAAGACCCTAAAATGCTTTCGTAAGTAAATGAATTATAGAAATCCTAAATAAATAAACAAGCCTTGGGCCTTCATAAAGTGTGCTGTTGCCCAATCATGGATAAATCTTGCCATCTAAGGGAGTAATGTTGTCAGGCTAATGTCACACAAAATAAGTGCAGTGAGATAAAATGTTAGCACCCACTTCCTTAAATAAAAAAAAATTGACCCCTGAAGCAGTAAAGACACCCCTCCAAAACACAGACACACAGGCACACACACAATTTCTTCCTCTTTCCTCCAGTCCCACCTCCTAACTTTCCCCACCCTAAACCCCACCCTTGCTGTTCACGGCCCTTAGGGTGCAGCAGCTAAGCAGTTCAGCTCCGGAGACTTCTCTCAGTTGACCTGGGCTGCTGTCCTCTGTAGTTAGAGTGTGGTAAGTATTTTTGCAATACAAAACACATTTCAGTGCTAACATTTTGTCTTTCTCTCCCATCTTCTTCCAAAAGAAAAAGAAACTATAAAACCAGTAAAATCTTACTATGTAAGCCAAGGCAGAAATGAATGGTAAGTATTGATTATTTGTCTAGGTGAAGTTTTTAAAAACCACACGTCTGCAACATGCAATTGTCTTTTAAATTAAATTTGGCAATAGTGATTCTTAAGAGCTTGTTTATATCATGATTATTTCTTTAAAATGTGTTACTAGGTGATTAATTTTTTTAAGAGAATAAAACGTTCTGGATCATTAAAGAAGAAATTGTGTCACCAGTAAGACTGGTGTGTTTAAACACAATACACTAAATTCTTTCTAGAAAACTTCTCTCTTATTTTATAATTGGTGTTAAGATTTGCTGTTGGAATTGGCTTCACTAGCGGGAGACACAGTTTCTGTTTCACTCATTTTGGGGTTGATTATTATTTTATTGTCAAAAGTTAATTCAAAATGTCTCTTTTTATAGAACAAAAACAATTCTTTGAAATCATAATGATCTGGGCATTTGTTACCCTTCCTGATTTGTAGCCTTGTTATTTTCATTAATAATACAAAGGTAGCTCTTCACTATGGTATTTTCACTGTGGAGGGAATGATTAGCTTTTTTCACTTGCAAGAATTAAAGGAAGGGGAATAAAGAAGCTTTTTTCTGCCCTTACTACTAGATCCCTAAGGTAAACATGTTTCTTAAAGATGGTTAATAAAAGGCAGGTGGGACTTCTGACTTCTATATGTCTGGTCTAGAGACTTCAAATTGTGTATTTGAGACCTACAATTTCTTTATTCATACATTTTGTTCATTTATTTTCTTAAAATCACTCATGGAGCATCTACTCTGCTCCAGCTTCTGGGTTAGAATAAAAAGATGAATAGCCAGCACATGTGGAGCTCAGATCTGGCAGAAGGGAAGGATCTGAATAGAGCTGACTTTAAAATATAACCAGGACCAGACGCCTCCAGGGCAAAACATTTATAATCAAGTGTTTGTTTAGGCCTCTTGTTTCTTCCTGAACTAAATTTGTCAAATATAAGTGTTTCGTGGTCAACAGAGAATTGTATTTTCATTGAAGTTTTGTGACCCATTTATAATAACTAGATCACTCACCAATGGTTTTGTTGTCTTAATAAAGTGTTAGATGGGGCTTGCTCAAGTTACAGGTTACAAACACCACCACAATTCAACATTCTCTAAGTTTTGACTTGATTTTGTGGCTGAGGAGCAGCACCATCTTAGCCTGCTTACCTTCCATCACCAATACAAGTTCCTGGCATTGGTGGGAAGGGGAGGACTCTTCCACCCACACAGATAAAACAAAATTTTAAATCATTTAACAAAATTGACAGTTTACTAAAAAAGTTTTTAAAACACCAATCAAGTCCCTTTGAGATGTTTTTTTACTGAAGAGGATGCTGCACTTAGCTGTGATGAGTCACTGGATGAATGATCTTCAGCACACATGATTCAAAGGATGGGCAATTCCAATTCAAATCTGAATCACAGCAAGATTTAAAATACAATGCTGTGCTTCATAGATCTTCCGGTCCTTTTAGCCAAGATATTAATCTGAGACATCTGTAAGGCTGCTCACTGTGGACTTGACCAGCAGATACACGAAGCCTGGGCAGAGCCAAGCCTCCTGCAACTCAGGAGCTACTGTTCCCGCTTCTCCTCTGGGATTCCTCTATGGGACACAGAGCTCCCAGAAAGACGTGAAGAGAGAAACAGGGGGGAAAAAACAAGACAGGAGTTTGGGGAAATAAACAATTGCCTACAGGAGGAATCTGATTTTAGTTGAGGGTTTTAAGCTATCATATATAACTTGGTACTTTAAAAGTTACTCAGAGATTCATTCACTTAACCAATAATATTTCAACCTTTAATTCTGCAGACAGAAATTGTGAGATAAGCTGGAAGAACTCAAACTCTTTCTTAGAAAGAAAGACTCTTTCTGCTCGTTTACTTCAGCACAAGACTCCCTAGTAAGGGCCACACTAATGAGATTATAATTCTGAGCTACAGCACCATGAGTGGACACCACTTCTGAAAGAGCTGATTGCTTGCCCCCCCTCCACCCCGACTACCAGAATAACAGCAAGGGAAACAACCTTCTATAACTGTAGGAAAAATGGATTAATTGCCACATTGGGAATATCCTTGTTGAAACGTGGTACTGTGCACATTTTTTATTGGACTAAATGTAAGAACATACATCACAAATGTCAATAGTGGTTAACTTTGTATATATGGAGAATTTACTAGAGATTTTTTCTTTGATAGTGTACTGATTTTTAGACTGTCTTCACTGATCACCTTATTTTGGCTAAATTTGTAAAATTGTACCTGTTTGCTGTGAAAATTTAAGTAACAAGGGAAATTTGAAATTAGTGGGGAATGTGTGTTTTATTGTTGTGTAAGAGACTTAAACTATACTACCTCAGTACTCAAATCAAATCAGCATTTTGCATAGACTTCCCTTAATACAGGGGTTCCCAACCCTCAGGCCATCTTGAAATCACTGAGAATCATTAAAAATATCCATTCCATGGCCACTAACCCCTTCCACCCAGACCAATGGATCAGTTTGAAATGGAGCAAAGTGGAGTGATATTTTTTTTTGGAGTGATATTTTTAAAAGGTCAACTCATTATGTTATCTAAGGTTCAATACTGTAAATATTTTATCTCTGTAGCATTGACCAGGAAGGAAGTTGCATTACTTAAAATTAGACTCCAGGACTGTTTCATTCCATTCTTTTATTGTCATGGTGGGTCCGTTAAGTTAACACATGATAAAAAAGGCTTTATGGTTAGAATTTTAGGACTTTGCTCTGTCATATGGTCACATGGTCACGTGCAATTCATTAATGCATGCACAAGGTGTACTGCCTAACAGACACTGTCCTCTTGTTTTAGATGATCATGTAAATGCCCATTATCACCTGTGTTGGCTAATTCTCCTATGAAACTTCCCCCCTGGTCACTTGCTAAAACAGCCCCAGAACTGGTTTTCCACAAGGATTCCTTTAGCTTATTTCCATGTTGACTTCAGATGGCCTGAGCTCACCTGCAAACCACAGTAGGGTGGCCTTCTATTCAGGTGTGTGTCCTGATGGCGTTTTTAAATTTTCCTAACACTACGTTGGCCTTCCATGCCTCTCCTTGTCCGTGCCTTAATAAGCAGCCCCAGTTGGAAATCTGAACTCAGGTTCTCTCCAAGGACAGCCTCCTGCTGCCCAGTTCTCATTAAACCTCAGCTATTCGTGGAGGATTGTCAGAGAATATGCATCCATGTGTTTCTCTGAACAATCTAAAAAATCTGATTTTCAATCTTGAATCATCCCAGATTATCAGAGAGGTAACTACTGAGATGGGATCACTTTGGCTTCTCATAGGTTGCTTTCAGCAATTCTCCAGCATTGTGCTTTCCCCCTATATTAGCAAATAGCTCAAGAAAGTCGGAAAAGAAACCATTCTGTTTATTGTCACATATCATCTTCTTTTTGAGGGACTTGATGAGAAGTTTCTCTAGGCCTCAATCTGTTTTTATTTTAAGAACATGGTCAACCTGCTAAATTTTGGTGTTGCCTCTTTGCTTTGCCTGGTAGAAACAGTCTAACTTGCAGCTCATGTCTAGCACCATACAGCAATCTTAAAGCTTGTGCTAAATTTGCTCCAGGATTTATTCTCCCTATGTCTGATTTCATTTTCCATTTTGTATCTTGTTACATATGAAAGTTTATAAACAGGGGACAGGAACTCACGGCAGAAACAGGATCAAGGTAATGCCTGCAGAATGGTGAGAAATCTGGCAAGACCAAGGTTGGAGGCAGGAGCACAGGCTTAAAGGGTTTGGGTGTGAAAAGGTGATCTTCCCCTAGAACCGTGTATGCCTGACACGAGTTGACAAATCAAAGGACCAAAGTAGAGAAAGAGTTTAATGAATTAGGTCCCAGAGAGACTAGTGGCAGTAGAATGATAGTGGAGCCTGGAATGACCCAATTTACCAGGTGCTCATTATCCCCCACCCTTGCCCCAAATTAAACATTTTAGTGAGCAAAATCCCTTTTACTTTTTGATGGAAGGAAGACAGCTGGACTTTTCTGGTGGCCAAAAAAAAATAAAAATTGCAGTCTTGCACTATCAAAAGTGAAAACCCTCCTGGGAAGGCTGCTAATTTAAGCATTATCAGGCATGAGCATCTTCTCCAACATGAATGAAAATGTTTTAGAGTGGCATTTTGTTTAAAGAAATCATTTAGCTTAAATTAAGAAAAGCCATGCTTTCAATGAGTAATCATTTTTATTTACTTATAACTGAAAGTATTCATTGTTTTGACTAAGATTTCATAAGTGACATAATTCGTGGTACAATAAGGCAGAATCCTGTTGGTACACAGAAAGTGCAGAATTCTGTATGAAAGCCAGAAAACTGGTTCCCGAGGCAGACTCTGACCCAGGACTACTCGTGACCCAGCCATGGAGTTTCTAGGTGGCTGAAGAAGTTCTAAGAGACTAAAAGCAGGACCTTCTCAATTGACAATTTCTTTTCTTCTTCCAGAAAGGGATTGCATATAACCCATGGAGTTATTTGGTAGGAAGCTGAAATCCAGAAGGAGGGGGCACAGAAGAGAAAGGACAATATAAATCTTCAGGGAATTAAGGACCCTGGAATGCCCAAGGCAGCTAGTCAGTCTTTTGCTGATCCCATCAGGATACTCAGACCAGTTGGAAGAAATAGAGCCCAGAGATAGTAGCCCATAGGCTACTGAGCTAGACATAGGCTACTCAGTGAAACTCCTTCCAAACTACAGAGCACTTGGTAGGATGCAAGAGCGTGGACTTTGGCTTTACCTTGCCTTGGTCTTTACTTCTCCAAGTACCTGATTTCAAAATGGGAGAAAAGATTGCTATGAATCTGGAATCTGATAGCATACATAAGATTGCTTAACATGGAAATGAGTGGAAACTGCTCCAGATATTTTACTTTTCCTTCCTTTAGCCATGAATAAACAATTGTGTATTCCCACAGGAAATGCTCTTATAAGAAATGCGATGGAAATCAGATAAATTATTGTGCTATTAGTGAGTGCCCTTTAGCCCCTCATCTCTATGTGGGGGTGGGAGAGGGTCTCCTGCATAACCTCGAAAGCCCCATTGTTTTGGCCTCCTCCCCACCACTTCCCCTTCCTGTAAATTTCCAGAGCAGTAACTGCCCCCACATAGATGTTATTCAATACCAAAGTCATTGTACCAACCCTTCAGATAAAATACAGGATGTCCAGGTAAATTGGAATTTCAAATAAAGAATAAATAATTTTTTATTGTCTCAGTATGCTTGGATTGCTTGGGACATGCTTACTCAAATTTAACTGAATCTTCTGTATTCTTTTTAACCTATATGTGGAAACTCTATTTAGTCATTTAACCACAATTTGTTGGTTATTAGGTTTTTTTCAGTCTTAATCCTGGGCTTCCATTTCCCAGACTCTGTAGTGACCTATGGGTAAAAAAAAAAAATATGGAGGTTTACCAGGTATTGGCAAGGAGGTAGAGCAACTGAAAATCAGTTACATTATTGATGGGAGTATAAATTGGCCCGACCAGTTCGGAATATATTTTGGCACTATCAACTAACCCTGGGACCCAGCAATCCCACACCAAAGTGTAGACATAACAGAAATGAATGTGTCATCCACATAAAGAGATGTACAAAAATGCTCACAGCAGTGACATGTTTTTCATTATAGTCCAAACTAGAAACAAAGCAAAAGTAGCATGCATAAATAAATAGTGGTATATCTATTAATGGAATATTATATAGCAAAGAGAAAGAATGCATTACTGCTACACCCTACAGTGTAGTAAAAGAAGGGAAATAATAAATAAATAATGCGTATAGTTTAATCCATATATGGCTCAAACACGGGCAAAACGAGCCTCTGCCATTACAAGACAGGGTAGAAGTTGCCTTTGAGCAGAAGGATAAGGAGGACTTCTGGGGTGTTGGTAAGGTCCTAGCTCTTGAATCAGGTTGTGGTTATAGGAATTGTTCACTTTGTGAAGATTTACCAATCATGCTTACAATTTTTGTACTTTACTATTGTATATTGAACTTGGATTAAAGGTTTATTTAAAGAGAAATAAGTGATAGAACTGGATGGGTTAAACTGTCAACATAGAAACAATAAGCAGAAGAAAGAGAAGAGAGGCAACTTTTGGGATCAGTGAGTGGGGGGGACTCCTAACAGGACTTGCCAGGAAGGAGAGGAATTTCAGAACAGGATGTAAACAAATCTGTGGGGAAAATGGGGTCATGTAAGAATTCCTGAGTTCCAGCACTTGCATTTTGAACATTTTTTAACCAAGAATCAACCTTCTAGGTTTCATTCCTCACTAGGATTCCACATCTCCTCCTGGAGACACAGTTTATTCATCTAAGAGGAAACTGAGCTAGACAATCTTCAAGACCCCTCCTGAGGCTCATGCTTCATGACACCCTTGATGGGTCTCCTGCCGGTTTCTTACCACAGCACTGTGGTTGAATCTGGGGGGTAGAAAATTCCTTGTGGTGTTGCTCTGTGTTTTACAGGATATTTAGCCACATCCCTAGCCTCTACCCACTAGATAGAGGGTAGATGTCACCCCAGTTGTGACAACCAATAATTTCTCCAGATGCTTCCAGATGTCTCCGTGAGTTAAAATAATCTTTGGTTGAGAACCAGTTATGTAAACCTGCACTGTGCAACACTAGGCAGTTTTTGAGTGATTGGTTTCAAGATTTAAAATACATACATGCACACATAAGAAGAAAGGAAAGTGAGTCATAAATTGCCTACCTTCTATAGTCTCCAAATTTACCTGAGAAGGGACATTCTAGGAAAATGCTTACCATTTACTCCTGAACAGAGCTGGCTTGTGTCAGCTGACCGAGATTCACAGTCACTGATTGGTGGAGTTCAGTGGAAAGAAGAATAAAGGCTCTGGAGCCCCACGGCTGGAATTTAGATCCAACTCTGCCGTTCTGTCCCTTTGGACATGTAACTTCTTTTCAGTTTCTTTTCCTTTCTTCTGTAGCATTGTAGAAGAACTAGCGACATCATACGACATCTAGGAGAGTGTAAAAGAAGGAGGAATGGTATTGTGTTTCCCTCGAAGGCCAAGTACTCTCTTTTCTTTAATACTCATGAAATACTTACCTTATGCCAGGTACCACTCTCAGAACTTTTCAAATATTAACTCCTTTAATCCTTCTAACTCTGTTGTAAGCCAGAGACTGCAAAAATCCCCATTTCACAGATGAGGAAACTGAGGCACAGACAGGTGAAGTGACTCTCCCAAGGTCAGCTAGCCAGTCACTGGGAAAGCTGGTCCTAGGGCCTAAACACTAGAGTCCTCGTTCCTAACTCCTAGACTGTGTTGCTCGGTCCACCTTCTCATCTTTGGTTTCTATAACTTTGGCAGTGAGGTATTCTCCATGTTTTCTCCCTGAAGAGATGAGGAACAGGATGGGGGCCAATGCTCAGTCTTAGAGACAAGCCTCATTTTCTCATCCATCAATTAAAGAGGTTGGACTAGCGATCACGATTTTTCCTTGGCCCTGGAACTTATCCTCTTTGCTTCAGTTTGCTTGTCTGCAGTAAAAAGAGCCTTAGCAGCCCTAATTGCCTGAGTGCTTCAGTCTGTTGTGAATATTAAACAGAGGTCAGTGTTAACGAGGGTTCAAACATGAAAATCCTTTGAAAAGTATTATGCTCTGTACACATGTAAGCCGTTGTCATTGGGCAACATATCACTCCCTGGTTTTTTCCATCAACTTTTACTGGTACTTAGACTCCTATCATGTACAAGGTAATTTGCAGTTTTCAAAATATCTTCACATCCTGTTCTAACTTCAGCCTCTCAAACACTAACTGACTAACATCCAAGCCCTCTGATTGCTAACCCAGTGGTCACGCTATCACCACCCTGTCACTAGGCCTCTCGGTGCCGTGCTCCCAGATGCTTGTTGGTACTGTCAGCTGAGGCACTGGCCCTGCCGCTCGGCTGCAGTGGTGCATCTGTCAGGTCACTGGCGTGCGGGAAGCAGTGGAGAGCAGACGTAGTCTATTGGCAGAGTCTCATCACATTAATGCAACTCAGCGAGGAATGTGGTACTATATTCCTTTTAAAGATGTCAAATGGAGGCTCAGAGAAGGTAGTTTACTTGTCTAGGGACAGACAGACAGTGGAAAATAGATCTGAACCCAGGTTTGTTTGTCTCCACGGTTCCTAATCATGATCTAGATGCTGGCTAGTCAAAGTGTGGACCAGACACCAGCAGCGTGGGCACTACCAAGACCACGAGCTCCACAGCTGCTCAGTAGAGCTCTGTCCACCATCCAGGGGTGCCAACATTTAAATAAACACCTAGATTCATTCATACTCATGTATATTGTAGACTGTTTTAAAAATATACTTCTAAACATTTTACTTCAAAAAGGGGGATTTAGGGATTTTAAAGCAAGTGGCATTAATCCTTGTGGTAGATTGGAACTGAATTAGCTGAATTAACAGATACTCAATACATACTAGACGTGACTTGCATATATAGTAATTGTAGCATATGCCCACTTCAGGACTTACATCAGAACTTCTAATTCTTAAAACTTACTCATTGGTATTTTTTTTAACATGAAACACGACAAATTTTATCCTTACTTCAAACTACTCAACACAACAAATATATGTGTCCAGTGCTATACAAACAGGTATGAAGCACTGAAAGAATATTTAAGATATAACTTTTGCCCTGAAGTAATTTTTACCTGTGGAGTTTCTGAAAAAAGAACTTTAGCATAGCTTTCCATTTTGATACATTGACTAAATGATTTTGATTGTCTCTACTTTTCCCACAGCATTGTTTTTATTAAAGAAGTCATTTTTGCTTAAGAATATTGCCTTCCTGGTCCATTTGGCTGTACTCATCTTCCTGGTATATTTTTAAAGGTAACAGAAAATTTGCCCTTGAGACCACAGGTCTATCCGTAATATTCAGAATTGAATAACACATGACCTGTATAATGTATTCCTTATCTGTAACTAGTTCTCAGATAGTAGACTGAATTCATATGTCGTGCCACTCTGATCAGATGGTAGTAGCATCCTATACACTCTTGTGAAGGATTCTAAGATGTCCAGCGGGAACGTTCTGGGATTGGTTAGCAATGCCTGCTATGAGCGTGGGAAAGAGGCGCTGAGGGGCACCTGGCCATGCATTGCCGTTCCTTCCCTCTGACATGCCCACTGCTCCAAAAGGCTGAGGTCTTTACTCTGCCTCATGCATTCCATACTCTGTTTCCCTTAGGCATTCCTTCACACTGTTCCCACTACCTAGAATGCTTACTTTCGATGCCTGGGCCAGAATCCAGCACCATCCAGTCAGCCTTCCCCAACTTCTACAGACCCAATGGTAATTCTCTTTCTGCCAGTTTGGAAAAAAACAAAAAAACAAAGAACTTGTTCCTGGATCATATGTGCGAACTTCAGCTCAGCGCCCTGAATCAGATACTTCTCTTACATCTCCCAGGGGCCAAGGAGGTTCTCAGTACAAACTTGTTTTGGTTGAAATGAATCATCTCCACTTCCTCTTTGAGGTACACCTGTCCTTCCTGGGCTGAGCAAGTGTCACCACAGTTTTTGGCCTTTTATTTTACTATGGAGAGTCCCCTAGTGATTTCTGTACTAGTTTCTCCTTATTGAATTTCTGTAACATTTCCCTCTGGCTTTATAACTATGCCCAGTCCCAAATTCAAGGCAGACTTGCTGGGCAAAAAGATTTGGACAAATTATGCTTTTCTCTTCTTGTCCTCTGATTTGCTTCTCAGAGGAGTCAGTATCTGGGAAAGGAGTTGAAAAAAACTACAATTTTGATTTAAAAGCCATCAGATTAGGCAATAGCACTGTTGTGGTCCCCTTCCACGTTCTCACTTTTTATCAACCCCCCTCCCTTAAGAAGCTCTTGGGCCCTTATTAAACATACAAATCTCTGGACCCTTTCCCAGGCCTATTAAATCCAAATTTCTAAGGATGTCTCATCATTAACAAGCCCCTCAGGTGATTCTTACCCACATGAATGTTTAAAAAAGAGAAAGAAAATTTGTTTGTTATATGCAAGTTTTCTAGTGTATTTCAGTAACTATACCAGATGCTGGCTAATAATATAACAATGGTGTACTATGGGAGAATATCTATAGACAGAAACCAGTAGAAAATACCGATTGTGTAGAACATTTTCATTAATAAGACTCCAGTACAACCACACAACACTTAATATATACAAAAATGAAAGTATTTGGGCCTTAACCTGCACAAATTTAAATTTAGTTGATCATGCAAGGCAATGCTATCCATTCTCATGAATTTTAACAATCACCTGTCTGCTAATTCATTTCTTTAACAATATCATATCCATGTGTACCATGTTCAGACACTGTTGTAGGTTTCCCTGGTTAGCCCTTTACCTCTGCAGCCTGTCTGCAAACAGTCTCTGCACTACCACATGACCATACATTTTCCTGCATTGTCAGCAAAGGCATCATTACCCTACCAATTAATCAAACAGGAGAAAGACCTTTGGATTCCAGTTAAATTTTTAAGTACATCTTGCAGTTTCAAACAAGATTCTTAGTATGATTTTATGATCATCATGTAGCCTTCTCAATGTCATGGATTTCTCTTTCGGTCATAAAGCAAGTTCTTGATAATCAATATTAGAGTTACCTTCCTATGGCAGCTCAAAGTGCCTTGGCTTTTATTATTACTTAAAACATATGCCCCTCTTGGTGGGAATCAGTCAGTCACAGCCATGGTCTCAGGGTAAACAAGACCAGGAAGAGCAGTGCCAGAAGAAGAGCTAAGAACACTGGGAAGGACTGAGAGAGCGTGGAATGACACATGACCAGTGGTCTCCAGGGCTGCCTGCAACACAATCACCCCTCAAAAATTTTATACCCCACTTAAAAGTCCACCCTAGGCTAGTGAATCAGTATTTTCAACCAAGACGTAAGGGTGAACCTAATGCACAGCTGGATTGGGACACACTGCAGAATCTTTGACTGGGGCTTCCTTGGCAACATGGTGGAGGAAGACTGAAGAGGGTAAAGTGGAGTGGTAGTAGGCTCAGGGTGCTGCCTTGCAATGCTCAAGGGAAGTGTGAGAAGGGAGCAGGGGCAAGAACACAGATTATGTGTCATGATTAGATTCTATACAGTAAAGAAGAAAGTTGTAACATTAAGTCCTTGTGAAACTGCTTTTTTTCTGTCTTGAGAGTTCTGACTGGGTAGGAGCTCACAAGACATTCAGCTTGATTGCTGGATGAAATATGAAAAGTATAGGACCACTTGGTTTGAAGGACATTATTTCCTAGTGGTTTGCAACTACTGGATTTTTCTGTGGAAATCTGAAGTCTCTTTTTTCAGATGATGGCCTGACACTTTCACAAAAGGAAGTCGATTGCTTTTTAAGTAACATAGGTCTTCTGTTATGGTTTTAGTTATCAGGACTTAAAATCACACAATGAACACTGACATTAGCTAGAAGCATCTTTTCTAATGACAATAATTTTATGGAAGGTAAAGAGCTCTACCTCACAGAGTTCTCTTAAGGAACAATTGAGAGAATGTCTGTAGAATAGCTTCTAAAAATTGATTATAATTACTATTAAAGAAGATCACATCAAATGCAAAATAGACATTGTTCAAGATGGTTTTCTTGAAAATACCAAAAAAAAATCTTGCTGAACTATAGAGATCAGTAAAAGGGGCTAAAAAACACCCCAAACCAGAAAACCTGAGAAAGGAACCCTCATTCCCTTTCCTTTGTGTTCTTAATTCCAAACATGGACAATAGTGTAGATACATTATGCTCAGTTAGTTGAACGTGACCACCCCAATAAGGACAGAGGTGATGAAATGTCTTTTCAGCTGGTATCTACATTACATGCCCCAATACAAGTAGGTTTTTAATCCTCTTTTGGTTTTGTTTTCTAGGCAGTACCCTATCGAACTGAGCCTTAAAAATGAATCCAGTTGTTCAACAGCCAAAATACGGTGCAGGGGGTATGAGCAATGACTGGCAAACTGGCATGTTTGGCTGTTGCGATGACATAGGCATTTGTAAGTGCACATAGTTACTGATTCTCCTTGACAACCTAATGCAGATCACTGTGTAATACGATTCTCGTATTTATCCTGTCACTAGGCCCCAAGCTTAAGTCACTAACTCAGAAGTCACAAGCAGGAAGCCCATAGGTGGACTTGGCCACCAGCTGTGTTTTGTTTGTCCTGTACATAATAATGTACTCTCTTGATGTAGTAATTGAAAATAGTAGGAAACATAAAAATCCAATTCATGTAAAAATCTAGCTCTCTAATCTAGATTTCCAACTTCTCTTGAAAATTGGAAATCTGGAAAGAGGCGTCCTCATTCACCCACGGCAGAGGTCAGCAGCCACTGATTATTAGCTAACCCCACTGAAAGGAGCAGTTACTCAGCAGTTCGCCATACTTACGTCCACCATCCGCTATTATCTACTTGTGTTTTTCCAAGCTGTTTCACTTATTTATTTTGCTGCCTGGCCTTGAGTTGGTGATCCCTGTCTGGCACAATCACCTCTCTTTGAATTTCTTACCTCTTGGGTGTCACATGTCTTGACGTATTTCTCTCCTGTGTCTTCCATTCGCATCTTCCTTCGCCTGCCCCACTGATTCTGTGTGTCCCGAGCTTCTGTGATCTCCCTGTGGCCCTTGCGACTGTTCCATCTCCAGAAGGAGAACAGGTGTTCAGCCTTACTGACTTGTCATCTTTAATGCTACCAAACACACTTTTTGTGAGAACATTTGCCTTATTTCTCCTTCGCCGTTATCAGTCGCAAACACTCTGTGCAGCTCATCTTCCCACTGTCTGTGAGAACAGCCCCCTCTTTTTTTGGAGGATGGAATTTCCACATCCTTTGGAGACTGCCTTTTGCTTAAACGATCTATCAAAAACCTCAGATTTTCTTACCCTATCTAAGGCGCAGTCATATCACAGCTCCAGCCCAGAGGTTTTCACAAGAGATTTGTACTCAGAGCATATCTGAGAACAGTGTCCTGTTTGCTGCTATTTTCTTAGGCCCCTCTTTTTGGACTTATACAGATTTTTTAAAGAGAATTTGCAGTAAGCCTTTTAAGCATCTGATACTAATATCTGTTAATCTCTCCTTGCGTTCATCCCCAAAACAACAGCAGAAGTGTCCTCTGCCTGAAACCATCTGGAGTCTGTTCCCCATTGCTGTCTCCCTTTGGGCCTCATCACTTCTCCTGCAGCGTTCTCTGACCCTAAACACTCTCCCATAGCTCTCAGAGGGCTTCTCAGAGGCCCTGATGCCACAAACTTCCTGTGCAAGCACGACCCAGATGCAAACAAGGGCAGCTAAGAAAGATAATGTGAAGACACTCTGATGGTCAGGGCGGTAGCTTCGGCAATTAAAGCCGACCTGGTGCAACTCCACGCACATTCGCCCCAACTCCCAGACAAAAGGCTCTAGAACCGAGATAGAAAGAGTCAGATGACAGCATTGCTTTCTCAGAATGCCCGTGAAGGCCCTTTCCCAAGGGAGCCTCTTTGTGAGAGTGTGTGATGTGGCTGAGGCCATGATGCTTGCACTGACTCCCCTGTGTGGTTTCACCCTTGCAACCAGGCCTCTGTGGGACGTTCTTTCCCCTGGGTCTTTCATGTCAGATCGCCTCTGACATGAACGAATGCTGCCTGTGTGGAGCAAGTGTCGCCATGAGGACCATGTATCGGACCCGGTACGGCATCCCGGTGAGTCGCCCAGGGCCCCATGTGAGGAGGCAGCCCGCGCCCCCACAGAACTTCCCTTCCATCTGACAGGTCTCTGTGATGGCCCTCCTCAACTTCAGGGCTTGATCTGAATCTTTCTTCACTCCCATATATGGGAATATATTTGTAATGAAATCTTTTACTGTTCTAATTGTGCATCTCTGAAGAAGTTGCTGGAAGTGAGTAAGTGAGGGGTGGAGGCCAACACAGGGTCCTTAGGCTCTCTTGGCTTTACTCAGAGGCAGACACAGGACCCTGCAATCCTGCAAGGCGTGCGGCAGTTCCTTAGAAACCCTTGGGGAAAGACAGATATGAGGTGGATCGCTTTAGAGCTGCCACATTTGCCTCACGTTCCAGGGGTCATTCATTCAAAATGGATTATTGAGCATCCAGAAACTGGGTGAGGCCTGAACTGGTGCTCATTCATTCAACAGGGATTTATTGTGTACCTGGAACACACCGAATACTGTTCCAGATGCCAGAGACACATCAGTGAGCAAAGCAACCCAAAATTCCCATCTTCATCAAGCTTACTGTTTGTTTTGAGAGTTTTTATTTTAACACAATTTCAGACTTCCAGAAAAGTTGTAGAAGTGGTACAATAACTTCTTGACTACCCTATCATCAGACTCCCCAAATATTAAAATTTTGCCATCTTTGCTTTATTTTCTCTCTTTCATCTATTGGACTATCTATTCTATTTTATTCTGAATCAATTGAGAGTTAGTTACAAACTTAAGGCCTTGTTTTTTCTAGTACAGTGTGTATTAATAAAAAGGACATTTTCTAACATAAAAATAATACTATTATGAAAATCTGGAACTTAATGTTGATACAATACTATTATCTAATCTCTGGATCTTATTTATATGTTACCAATTATCCCAATAACATTCTTTAGATGAAAAGACCTAAAAGGATGAGAGGATGACCTCTCTGGGGCAGATCCAGGCAGAGGTGAGATCCAGCGCTAAGGCCTTAAACTAGAGCTCGCCTCGAAGGCTCCAGAGACAGTAAGGGGCCAGAAAGGCAGGAATAGAGTGAATCAGAGGGTAGGGATAGGCTGTAATAGAAGATGGCATCAGAGCACTAGCAAGAGTTAGACCTTCTGGGGCCTTGCAGAACATTAGAAGAACTTTAGCTTTTACTCTAAGTGAGCTGGAAAGCCACTGAAATACTTTTAACAAAGAAGTGACATGATGTATTCTTGTTCCTGGAAACTTCCCTCTGCCCAGCTAACTGCTCCCAGGTGACTGAGAGCAAGTTCTTAATCTTCCTGAGCCTGGACTCCCTCACTGGTGTATGGTGATGATATTCCCCCATGCCCCACCCAGCTGCCTCCAATGATGGTGTAACTAAAAGTCAGGTGAGAGAATGTATGGAAAGGCCTCAGTCCAAGGCCAGGCAAGTAACAAGTGCTCAAATAAGTAATTATTTTATTTTTTGACTGAGAGAATGGCTGAGCTGTCTCAGGGCGGGGGTGTGTTCAGGGCCTGGCTCCATTTCTCCTGCACACCTTCTCAGCCCTGCTGCTCCCGATAGGGCTGCGCAGAAGGCAGCCGAACACACAGGGCTTCTTAGCTTGGTAACTTGCCCCTGAACTTTTTGAACTGTATGCAGGTCATACCTGTGTAGTTAGGCACATGGATGTGAGGCTGAGGTTCTCAAAGTAGTCCACAACCCCAAAATGGCATACAGGAAGGGGCACTTAGCACAATCCTGCAGATAAAGGTTCTGGGACCAGCTCAACAAATAACCAACTTTTTTGTTCTCTGACAATCATTGGGTGGCATCAGTTTTCTCATCTATCATAAGGAAGTTGTGCAAGATGATTTCTAAGGTCGCTTGTAGGTCTTGGATTCTAAGATGTAAAATTTCCTCGCATACATTAAATAATATATTTATAGACACTATATAGTCTTCCTCCTTAGAACAGATCTCTAAAATGACTAGTAATTCCCAGGACTGATTTAAATCATTCAGTCTCTCTGTTTTGTTTCCCTACATCTATGCAGACTTGCGCAGGGCACCGCAGTGCAGCCTCTGATCTGCCTCTCCCTTCCTGGATGCAGCCAGGTGGGCATGCCTTTGGCAGGCATCACAGACTCTGCAGGAGAGAAGGAGAAAGAAAGGAAACACCCATTGATTGAACCATTATGTGGGGGATGTTATTTTGACATACATTTGCTCATTTACTACTTGCAGACTCTGTGGTGGAATTGTTAGCTCTACTTTACAGATATGGAAACCAGGAATGAGAAAGGCTTAATGTCACAGAACATGTATATGTTGGCATTTGGGCTCAACTTTATTCCAGGTCTGAGTCTGGTTTTTCTCACTTTACCATCTCGTCCTCCTTAATAGATGGGTCTTCAGTCACGTAACATAATGCATTCATTTATTCGCTCAGTGATCAGTAACTAGTGCCCACAACAAGGTGGCTTCCAAACTAGCTCAGCGCCAGTCCCCTTTGCAGAGCAGTGCCAAATGAACCATCTCCACGCCTGGCATCCACTTCCTGACATGCTATTCTGGTCAAGGCAGTTACATCCCTTACTACCTTCCACATGGTATTAACCTGTAGTTCAATTCCTTCACTTTGAAAAAGGAGTGTTTTTCTTCTCCATATTCTCTGTACCTGAATTGTGAAACAGACTTAGAATTACGGTGTTTTTTTTATAGGTTTCCTCCATCTCAAAAAATACTAGTGGAATTTTTTTTTCCCCTAGAGCTTCCTAAAGTGAAAGACAGACTCAGACATGCTGGAACAGAAAAGTAATTAAATCCTTATCAAATGAGAATATTTCCTTCCTTGTGGCATATTATATGTATTCAATAAATGTTGGTTTAATGAAGGCTTAAAAGATACAAAGAATAAACAGTAATTAATGAACTGAAGATTGAAAAGAACAAGTATTCTGAGGAAAAGTTAAAGGGTTATTTATCAGGGGAAAAGGCAAGGCTAAGAGAATGAGTTGTCTTCAAGCTGAAGACCAATTTTGCCATAAGATAAAATCACATCATTAGATTTATAATGTTGCTACTTATCTGTCCACTCCACCCCACATGCTTACTCTGTTAGGTGAGAATCAAAATCACTTTATCAATGGAAAAAATTTTCATGAAAAATAAATCACTCATAATCTCACATTTAGGAGCTCCTGACCTTTCTAAACTGAATCTACTGTAGATATCCCTCTTTCTCTTCCTCTCTCTCAACTCACACTGTAAATTGGGAATTCTATTAACACACCCTTTAAAAAAATAAATGCTATTAAAAAATAGAGTTCAAAATTATTTCAGTTAGTCAAGATGTACAGTTATAGAATCTGGTGACCAGACTAGAACCCCGTGGATCACCTAGTTCCTCCTGCCCAGGGCAAGGGTCTCTTCAAGGGCATCCCTGCCAAAAGGTCATTGAAGACCCAAGGGAACTAGTTAGTGCAGGGAGGAGCTTTGCAAAGTAGCCCATTCCATGACTTTTCCAAACACTGTTTATTCTCTACTTTCTTCTTTGCCTGATAACTTATGTATCTTCCCCTCACTCTAGACTCCCTGCCTTGCAGAACAAACATGAGAGGTGTCACTGAAAATGGCTATAGGGATACAATGTGGTCTGGCACTACTCACAAACTATAGAAAAATCAGTGCACTACACAACTGGCTTTGAAGAGAGGCATTCCAGAGCATATGGTGGAGGCCTGGGCTATAGTTGTAACCCATAGGTCATTGGAAATGGTATCATATTATGAAAAGGGCACTGGTTTGAGAAGAGAAAGACGAAGCACTACCAATTTGTTACTTGATTGTAACAAGTCATTTAACCTCATGCAGTCATCAGAAAAATGGGGATATTCTCACAGCATTCTCGTGATAAACAACATAAAATATATGTTTCAAAGAGGTTTGAAAAGCTATACAAATGCAAGGAATTGTGTGACTATATTAAAGGCCACATGTGGATCCATTTGTCTATTTTTTAACAGGGATCTATTTGCAGTGATTTCCTATGGCTGTTGTGTTTCCCTCACTGTGCCCTTTGTCAGCTCAAGCGAGATATTGAAAAGAGAAAAGCAATGAATGCTTTCTAAAAGGTGCTTGGTGAGTTGGCGGGAATGCTTTGATCAGTGACTTTCAAAACAGATCCTCAAAAATTTCCTTGGTGCTCTCTCACAGGTATATGAACTATACCTTAATGAGTGGAGGCAAATGATTTTTAATTGCCAGCCTCACCAATTGGTTGACAGCTTCCAAGAGCCTGGGTTGAGAGAGCTGGGTAGGAAAGGGCTCTGTGATTTGTTAGGATGTCTGCCAGAGGATGAGGGGCTGTGTGGTGTACCAAATAAACATGCCCATATCAACCATGGCCCTCTAACTACACCATGACTTAAGGTGCAGAGACACGAATTATAACCAGACACTCATTTCCCTAAGCCTGGATCTCAGGTCTGCTGCTAGCAACAGTAACCAGCTGAGTTGCTGTACTGAGTGTGACTGTGTAATGTACCTAGTTATATGTTCTTGTCAACACCACAATATTAAAATAAATCATTCTCCAAAGGAGGCTATTTTAGTCTCTATAAATTATTGTTGATAGTACACTCAGTTATCCCAACTTCCCAAAGCCCCACTAAGAAGAAGAGTTACTGACTTTTTGCTGCCTTTATTGTCAAGAGTTGGGCAGCTACCCATTTATCTAGTTTCCTCAGCTCTTCTCAGTCCTTCATGTTTGTGTCAGGCATGAGGGCCAGGGATCACCCAGCCCGTCTTTCAATTCCTTACTGCCAATCCCCATGGCATTTGTCATCAAAGTTTACTTTCTCCTTGGAAATAGCTCTTCTCTGTAAAAGTCTTACCTCCCAAGAGTTCCCTGGGAATAATTAGGATGGTGCTTTCATTTGTATGATTGGTTCACGTTGACACAACCTGTCTCTCTCAGCTGTTTTACCACATGTCACACAAAATAATTTCCTCTTTATGAACGTTTTAGATCATTTCATGTTGCATTTTCATACTGTAGAACCCTACTATTTGTCTTCTGATGGCTTTAAATGGCTCTCTGGGTGACCAAAGTGCCTTACTTTGACAGAGTAAAAATGGCAAGTTTTCTTAATGTTCTTTTTCCTCTTTATCCCCTACCTGCTAAGAACTACCTGTCCTCACCCTTCCCAAGTAGGGACATGTGTTTAAAGACCTATATTACCCACATGACTGGAATGTGATACCAAAGTAGCCCTAGGAGAATTCAAATGGGGTGGTTTACCTGTCTAGTCATCCCCTCAGTGAAAAAGATTGTTTGGGGTTCTCTGCCTTTGAACTCTTATGTTTGCATTTGATGATTCATTGACATTCAGTTACAGAAGTAACAGAAGTTAACTCTGGAGAAGTACAGAGCATTCTGCTGGTTCACCCATCCACCTAGCAGCAGAGCCTGACACGTAGTAGGCACTTAATAAATACTGTGCATGAATGAGTGAACGCAACTGTCAAGCAAGGAAGCTAATGAGTCCCTGTCCCAGGAGACACATCTGAATCCTAACTGGGGGTTGTCACTCTTCCTAATAGATTGTACTGAACCAGGAGCCATTATTTTATGTAGAATTTAAATATGCAGCAATTTGGCAGTGGGGTATTGGTGGAATAGAAGATTTGATATTAGGAACAAGATAATGTAAAGAAACTGGAACTGAAAAATAACTCATTCATTCATTTATTTTTGCTTTTCTTCCTTTTTCTGGTTTCTAGAGGTCAAATGCACATCATGGTGGAAGAAAATGCTGGAATAAAAAACTACATTCTATTAAGTGCTAATCACCTCAAAATTTGGAGACCAATCAGCTAATATGGTTTCAAAAGGTTTCAGAGCATTTCTAATTTCCAAGTTATTTGGAAAGAAATGTATTGCAGTACTGTCCTCTAAGGTGACTTGTCATTAAAGAAAACCAATTTCCTCATGGTTCTTGTGTCTTTAAATACTGCTTCTTTCCTTTAAAGGCACACAAGGTTGTCAAAATGTCAAAGTTGAATGACAAGTACATGGAGATTCTTTCTTCTACTTTTCTTCCTTTATATATATTTGAAAATGTCCAAGATAAAAAGTTTTTTTTATGTTGTGAGGTAAAAGGGTTTCATAATTTTGGATTTGGGAGTCCAGGTGTTACTCGTGCAGTCCTTCACCCCAGGTAAGTGTGGCTTCCTCCCTCTGGAAGCCCCATAAAGTAAATCCACTTCAGGACGTGTTGGCTGAGCATTGCAGAGTTTACTGTAGATGATATGGACAAAAGAGAAGATTTTTGTTGTAAGGCACACAGCAAACCACCTACTTAAATTTCCCGTGGGACACATCTATCCTCTCCATCAGCATCTCCTACAGCAAGCCTGCCCCTGGGGTCCCACACACCTTTCGCTTTTCCTTTTCCAGGATAATGTGACATTCTTTATTCAACATAATTGGTACATAATGTATCAGTTTTCAGTGTACAACACATAATCTGGTATATGTATATAATGCGAAACGATTACCATAGGGAGTTAACATCCATCACCTCACATAGTTACAAACTTTTTTCTCTTATAACAACTTTTTAGAATTACTCTCAGCACAACTTTCAAATACACAACACAGTATTTTAAATTAGAGTCAGCATGCTGTATATTACATCGGCATGACTTCTTTATTTCATAACTGAAGTTTGTGCCTTCTAACCTTCTTCACTCGTTTTACTCATTCTCCATCTCCATTTCTGGTGACCACCGATCTGTTTTCAGTATCTCTGAGTTCAGTTTCTTGGTGGTTTTTTAGTGTCCACATATAAGTAAAATCATATGGTATTTGTCTTTCTCTCTTTGACTTATTTCACTTTGCATAATGCCCCCAAGGTCCATCCATACTACTGCAAATAGCAGGATTTCCTTCTTCTTCACTGGGAATAATATTCCACTGAATATATGTACTACATCTCTGTTTCATCTGCCTATGGACAGTCAGGTTGGTTCCCTGTCTGGCCTTTGGAAATAATGCTGAAGCAAATAGAGGGTGCACTCCACACACAATTTCTCCTGTAGAGCAACTCAGTTCCATCATCCTAGAACCACAGCCCCAAAGGTGAGGGATGGGGATGAAATTCTACATTTAAGCAAAATGGCATGTTTTTCCATATAACTTAGTTTTAAATTACAACTTACTTGATACATAAAAGTTACGAAAAATAAGGAGTTATTTTTATTAATCTTCGATCTGAAAATAGTTATTAGTCTCATTCTCTGCCTCTTGATGTCTCACTTTATCCTGTGCATTCCAAAAGCCTATGGCTCCCTCGTGCCGGCCGTCTTTCCTCAGCTCAATCAAAGCCCCTGAAGTGCTGCAGCAGGCGCTGCCAGTGAAGTGCTAGAGCCGAGAGGCAGCCACTTCTCAGAGGAAGTTGGGGCAGAGAGGGGGATGCATGTAGAAGATTTACAAATTCACAAAGCCAAGAAGAGCAGAAGGAATTCACCTCACCTTTCTAGGGTATGGATCGATCACCCATTCATCCCAGGCCCCACGGAAGCTGTATCACAGTTAGCTGTTGGGGCTTAGTGGCTTCAACCCCAGCACTGACTTCCTGTGCTTTGAGTGTACCATTTTGGCAGGACCCCCTGTCCCTGCCCTTACAATGTGAGTGGGAGTGGCTCAACCCAGCCTGGGGGACAGCCTTTCAGGAGGACGCACTCACAGGGTAGTTGGTGCTGCCTCATGGCTGGGGTTCAGCTGGACTCCAGCGGGGGTCCTGGGCTCCTCACAGTAGCCATATCACAAGCTGCTGGGAATGCCCACAGTTCGGCTGCTCTCTGCCCATCAGGGCAAGCATCTCAAGAAACTATCTGCAAGTGCATGACATTTTATGATCTAGCTTCAGGTGTCACGTAGCATCATCCCCATCCCTGAATGCTCTTGGTTGCGGCAGTTGCAAAGATCCACCCACGTTCCAGAGGGAGGGGACAGAGACTAACTCTTAGTGGGGTGTGGCAAGGCGCTTGACAAGTATAAATGATAGGAGATACTGTTGCAGCCCTCTTGGAACCTAAAATCTGCTACAGATGAGTGAGGTGCTCTGCGTTGTATTCTTGGCATCAGGGTTGTAATGCATCTTGTCTCAGTGAAGTGCCTCTTGGGGGGCTGCAGCTCAGTGATGGGCAACTGCCCATCCGTGATGGAGGCATAAGTTCTGTGATATCAGCTGAGTTGCTCTGGTGACTTTGAAAAGGTTGTCAGAGCTTAAGAGTGGCTGCAGTTTGTAACAATGGCTATTCATTCTGAGATGCTGATTCACATCTGTGGTGGGATCTGGGAGACTGAATTTTGAAAAGGATCACAAATATTTCAAATGCAGGAGTTTGCCCTGTGGAGGTGGTAACTGTAGGTCGTAAACTCTACGTAATTTTCCCCGTTGCTGTAGTTAGTGAGTCCTCGTGCCATAACTCAGAGAGGAAGCGTGCTTCCAGTTCCGAGCTGGGGTACACTGCTTTCCCTGCCCTCCCTCCCCTTTCCTCTCCACTTCACGTCTCTCTCCATTCCTGCCCTGACTCCTGCATCCTGGCAACATGGTTCTGTGCAGGGACACAGCCACTGTGGAAGCGGGGCATATCAGTGTCACAGTATTTCTTTGCATTTCTCACGGTCTCAGTGTCCTGCTCATCAGCTATTTTTCTCCATCCCCCCACCCCAACCCCCAGAAGGTTGAGGTTTTTATTGGCATTTTATTCTACAGGAGTGGCTTTCTGCTGTGGATATTTTGGGTCTTCTCCTGGGGAAGGTGGTGTTGCAGCCTGCCTCTTAGAATGCCCCCCAAATCTTCTGACCTGGGATCAGTGTGGAGCTCATCTTAAAGCCTGACACAGTTCTCCCCCAGCCTAGCCTTTCCTCAGTTTCTGCTGACTCTGGCTTTTAACATCTACTTCAGAGGTAGTGTGTAGATCCCATTCTGCCACAGATGTCTATGCAGGGTCCCGTTCTCAGTCTGCTACTGGTATTTTTTTTTCAAATTCTGTTCTTGTGATAAAATACACATAACATGGAATTTGTCATTTTTAAGCATACAGTTAAGGGGTATTAAGTGCATTCATATTTCTGTGTAGCCATCACCGTCATCCATCTGCAGTAAACTGAAACTCTGTCCCCAAAACCCCTATACCACCCCATTCTGCTGTCTGTCTCTATGGTTTTGACAACTCTAAGTACCTCATGTAAGTGGAATCATACAGGATTGTGTTTTTGTGAATGGCTTATTTCACTTAGCATTATGTCCTCAACATTCATCCACATTGTACATATGTCAGAATTTCCCTCTTTCTTCAGGCTGAATATTATTTCAGTGTGTGTGTGTGTGTGTGTGTGTGACATTTTGCTTATCCATTCATACATTGATAACACTGGGTTGCTTCCACATTTTAGCTGTTGTGAATAACGCTGCTGTGAACATGTGTGACCATAACCTCTTCAAGACCCTGCTTTCAATTCTCTGGCATATATACCCATGAGGAATTGCTGGATCATATTGCAATTCTATTGTCATTCTTCAGTGAACTGCTGTGCTATATTCCACAATGGCAGTACCATTTCTTATTCTCACCAACAGTGCATAAGCATTCCAATATCTTCACATACTTGCCAAGAGTTGTTATTTCATGTTTTTTAAAAATAGTAGCTATCTTACTGGGTGTCAGGTGGTATCCCATCGTTGTCTTGATTTGCATTTCCCTAAAGATCAGTGATATTAGGCATCTTTCATGGGCTCATTGGCTGTTTGTATATATTCTTTAGTGAAATGTCTATTCAAATTCTTTGCCCATTTTTTAATCAGATTATTTATTCTTTTGTCATTGAGTTTTTAGGAATTCTCTGTAAGTTCCAGGTATTAATCTCTTACCAGATACATGATTTGCAAATATGTCCCCCATGCTGTGGGTTGGCTTTTTCTGCCAGTGTAATCTTGTCTAGGTGGGAAGACATGTCCCTGGTGCTGTGGGTCTCTTCTATCTTCTCAGAATTCTCCCCACTCCAAACATTTTATCTCCACCTCTCTTTGCTGTTCCGTGCACAACCAAGTTTGTTTCTTTATTTGTAAAATATCCAACCCACTACTTAAACTAGTTCAGTTTATCCTCTACCTGTACAGCTCAGCTGCTGGCTGAACCACATTTTCCTTTGTCTTCTTCCTTTTTTTCTGTAGTTCATGTGTTGCCTATAGGGTCAAAACCTGTTATTATAAAGCTGAAAAACTGAGCCCATTTTTACATTATTTTCTGTGATCTTTCTTTAAAGCCTAAGCAATAATTTGAATTTTGAGGAGATAAAGAGCATTTGATTTAGTTAATTCGTGCCTGTAGTTAGATTTAGAAACCTAATGAGGGCAGAGTGAGTAAAACAAAGATAAGAATTTTACGCATAACTGCAGGCAAAACTTCCAAGTATCAACAAAGGTTGCAAAATTCTTTGTTGTATATTATTCCCTTTAATGTTCAAAAAATGAAGAGGTCCTAAATATAACATAGCTCTATAATATATGTTATGACATATATTATAAAAATAATGTAACACAGGCCTTTATGTTTGGTGGTTGCTTTGACTCATTGAACAGGTCACAAAATATTCTTACATCAACCAACCGCCTTCTGAATCTATGACTGGGCTTTTTTTGGATTGTTTCTTACCCTTCCACTGGAGTTTCCAACATCCAAAAACCTAATGTCCAGAACTGGAATGTTCTAGCATGGCTTACTTATTTTCATAGTTTGGATCTTAGACCCCCCTGCATTTTACCTTCATTTCAACTCAGAAGATGATATAGTCTCTCTGTCCAGTGGATGCCCTCTCTTTATTTATTACCAAACCCTACCCACTGCTGTAGGGCATTCCACATTTTGGGGCCCCAGAATCCACAACCACCATGGACCAGTTGAAAGAAGGTAAGATCAGTAAACACAAAGCTGCCCACTAATGCCCAGCATGACTCTCGTGCCTGACCCTACAGACCTATCTTTGCCTTCTCTCTCTGGACCCATATCACTTGATTGACAGCCATGGCCCAGCTTCCACAGCCATGGTCCTGCCTGGTGTCACTGACCCTCCCAGGGTCTTGAGTCCTACCCCCGATCCTCCCCCACCCCAAGCCCTGGTCTCCAGGCCTAGGTCTCTGTTTCCTAAGCAGTAGCTGGACTTTTTAGATCTTCACATCTGGATGAAGTTTATGCCCTAAAAAGGAAAAGTAAACAACAGCAGGAATGAAAAAGTGTCCTTTCTGATAAGGTGGAAATGAAAAAACAGATACAACAAAATTCTTACTGAAAGGAGGGCACTTCCTTCCAACAGACTTCAGAGTACAAGACATGTCCACAAAGGACAGACTGATATTTTGAATCCTGCATATATATTTAATCATTTCCCCATAGTTTACACTGGTAAGTATTTTGTATTCAAATGCCAAAGTTAGTAATTTCCTGGTTGATTTACTTCTGTTAAACACTTCAGAGCAGCTTGAAGCCATTACGGTCTTGATAGTTTTCATTATTTTATTTTTCCTCAAATGGACATTTCTCCTTTGTATCATTCTTAAATGGAAATTATATATTGTGTCATGTATTGAAGTCCCAAAATTGAAACTAAGAAGAGTAATCAGGAACAAAAACCTGAATTCTCAGAAAGAAAAAAAGAAAGAGAGAATGAGCAAGGGCAGGGGGGAGGAGGGAGAATGGGGAAGAGAGGGAGAAAGGAAGGAAGCCATCACAGTAAGGGGAGCAGGCCTGAGGAAGGTAGAGTCCACAGAGTGCGACTGGGGACCTGCTGGGTTGGAGATGCCCATGACTCTCAAGGGGAGATATTAGCTGGCATTTGAATATATGAGTTCAAAGCCTGGTCTGGGATGGAGAGACAGATTAAGCAGCCATCAGCAGACAGCTGGTAGGGAATGCGATGGGATTGTCCAGGTAGAGAGCGGAGACTGTGGAGAGAAGGGTTGAAGGGCAGAGTCCAGGGTGGCATCATATTTAAGGTGGCAAAGAAAAAGCAACCTGCAAAGAAATCCAAGCCCAACTATGCTCTTGCCAACTGTGTGAGTTTAAGCAGATCACTTGGCCTTTCTGAACCTCAGATTCCTCATCCCCAGCTACTCAGTAGACTTTACATTGGCCTAGAAGAGGGTTTGTCAGCTACAAGTGTAATGCACATATGCATCTATAATACTCCAGTGCAAAAGCTCACCTGAGTTTGGTCCCATACCCTGTGAATGGGGAAAGGAACTCTGTTCCACAATGTTAGTCCTTGTAACACAGCATTACAAAAGCCTCAGTAAGCACTGACCTATCCCTCTGCCTGGAGGGGAAAGAAGACAATAATAACATAGCCTCATATGAAGTCAGAGATCTATTTACTTGTGAAATAAAAATCATTAACAAGCAATGTCTTCAGGATCATGAAGCCTGGCAGCATGGAGGATTTTGCCTGCCTAATCCGTTACGATGTATCCTGTGTTGGTTTCAAGAATTTGGGGCCCACATAGGGAAGGAAATGAAATTGCAAGAGATGTCAAAGTAAGGACAGAATGTCTACATCCTGGGAAGAATCCAGATGCTTCTTTCCTCCAGAGCCACTCAAAAAGGGCCCAGAGGCAGAATCACACACCCTGGAGCTGGGAACATGAGCAGGTGGGTGACCAGGTGACTTCAGCAGAAACACCGTTGGTGCAGCACCTGCTCTCCCACCACACAGCACATAGGATGAGTTTAAGGATGAACAAGGACACATGAATAAGTCACTCAATGGTATGCCCTTGATGTCAGAAATAAAACTGCTTAATGGAGAAAAATCAAAACTGGCAACTGGCAACTATATGTTCTCCTTAGAGCCATTTTTCCCAACCTCACTCTTCCTCTAGGATCAGAGACCTCCACAATCCACCTCATGGCATCTCATGAAAAACATCTCCTTGCACACTCTGTCCCCTGCCCACCTCATCTCCCAAACCACCACCCAGAAACAAACTTCTGGATGACTAAACAGTCTGCATGCTGTCCAGTCTGACGACTTCAGAGTCCACGTGTTCCCGGGGACAACGCGGGGATGGATAGGAAAGGAGGCTGCAGTGGGGAGGGTGCTCTGGTATTAGTATGACCAAGAATGTTCGCCTCACTGCTTGTCTTTTTGTTTTTATTGATTAGAAGTAAATAGAGATGTGTTCATCTGAAAGCTGAGGCTGATGGATCTCTGGTTTTAAATTTGGAGAACAGAAACTGGTACACTTTTCTAAATGACTATCCCCTTAAGTTCCTTTATCCCATATTCCTGCATTATCCCAGTCCATCCACTTTCATTTGGAATAAGAATACCAGCCTGGCCTTTAACAACACACATTTAGCAGTAGAGGGGACCACGTCCTGCTTTGTGAGCTGAAGTGCAGATAGGACTATTTACTTAACATTTAAAACCAAACTAGTTATCTCCTTCTGAGCACTCTAGATCTGCAGCATGCGGCTAAGTTTTTAAAACATCTGATGATTAGTTCAAACCAAGAAGCTACTTTTTTTTTTCTGTAACAGAACACAAAATTATTTCTTCCACAACAAAAGAACATTCTTCCCCATAAATTTACGATTTCACTGAAAGCAAAAGATACAAATTTTTGGCTGGTAAAGGATAGCTTTCTTTTTTTTAAATGTTTCCAGCCTTCCAGAGTATATATGTCCAAATTCTGAGAAACACAATCAAGGAAAGCTATATGCTAATGATGATTAGATTGGGGATGTAGGGAAGGAAAAGTCTTCCTTTCTTCCCTTCTAGATTCTTTGGCTGGCTTAATATTAAATCAACATAAGACAGATTATCAGGAGAAAAATTAAATTTTGAAAGTAAGATTAAAAATTAAATTAAAAGTTGAAAATAAAATATGAGACTCAAAGAAGTGATCAAAAGCAGACAGCTTTTATACCTTTTAGACAAAAAAACAAATTTGTGAAGAATTGATGAGACCATGAAGTTTGGGCCAATGGTAGTAAATTAATGAAGAAGTAACAGGTATGCTTACACAACCCTGTGGGTCCTGACCCCGCTCCCGGTGCTAAGGATGTTGCCATCAGTCCTCCTGGACCCCGGGGCACGCCTTTCACATGGGCCGTGTACTTCCTGCTCTCAGGGAGGCAAAGAGGGTCGGAATGTCCTTTTTGCACTGGCTGTTTCTTAAGTAACTTTAACTTAAAATAATCAATATGCCAAAATGGCAAATCTTGGGGCAGCCCACCGTGAACCCCATCATGAAGGAAAGAAAGAAATTCAGTATGACTTCTTATTTTCCAGCTTGAGCAGCCAGATGGAGGAGGGAACCACTAAGTAAAATGAGGAAACAGAAGTGGGGTGGGAGAATAGGTATGGAGAGAATCTAAAGCTCTGTTTGGACTTTTAAGTATGAAGTCCCTGTAAAACATCCAAGGGGAAAAGTTAGAAAGCAGTTTATCAGTCAAAGGAGAGACTTGGGGTGAAAATACAAATTTAGGATTCACTGGCACTAAAATCGTGTTTGGATAGATACCAATAAACGAGACCAGCAAGGAAGTGTAGAAAAAGACAAGAAGATGGTCTAGGGCCAGCCCCAAAGAACCCCAACATTTGGACGTTTGTTAGAAAGAAATGGTAACACAGCTCAGAAGAGGGATTCTGTGTAAGGGGAGAGTGAAGCCAAGGAAGCCAGAAGAGGAAGAGAGTGTTTCAAAAGTGAGACACCAAATTACATGCAGACAAAGAGGTGTCCTTAAATTTGGTCACTCTAACGGAATCGGAGGCCTTTGGAGAGATTCTCTCATTCTGGGGCTGGAGGGCAAATGATTTCTGCTGGGGATGGCTACTAAGGGGGAACTGTCCTGGGGGGCGAAGCTTGGGTGGTTCCTTCCAACATTGCGAGGATGATGAGGGCCAGAAAAGTGAATTGGGGGAGCAGAGAGAGGGCTAGGTGCCGGAAAACTTCCCTCCTTTGTGTTCCTCTGAGCCCCAAAAGTGGACTCTGTTTTAACGGTATGGATCACAGTCAAGTTCCAAGGACTGACTCTACTGAATAATCATTTCCAGGAAGCTGACTGCATAGGAGATGTCTGGAGTTCTTCAGAAATAAACTCTCATTCTGGCATTCCAAAGGAAGTAGCTGTCCTCTCACCCTTGAATCATATTTTTTAGGACAAGCTGACTTGCACTGCCTTCCCACAAGTTCAGCCAAGAATATCAGCTCATGGTAGGATGGGAGGTGGGGGGTGGAGCGGACAGGTTCTGTCCACTTCTCATGGCATTGTGATCCGGAATCTCTTCTAGGGCAGTCAGCATATAAGACTGTAAACTCCCTGAGACAGGACAATGTCTTCTTCCCTAGCACATAGCTTTACACGCACGAAGCAGTCCACAAATAGTTCATTCAGTAAGTATTTACTGAGTGCCTATTATGTGCCTCTCTGTGTCTTGGTTTACAAACTAGTAAAATGGGGATAACAGTAGTACTACATCATAGGATGGATGTAAAGATACAACGTATTAGCACATGCAAAGTGCGTAGAAGAGTACCTGACACATGGCAAAAGCCCAAGAAAAGTTAGTTGCCTTTGTTACCATCATTGACATTTGCCAGACATTTTTTTGAAGCTCTGGTGATATGGGAGTTGTTTGTCTGTTAGTTTAAAGGCTCTGTCATTATGGAGCTTAAATTCAAAAACTGTTGTTGAATGAATGTATTTTGCCAACAATTTCTGCAATATGTTTCCCTTTACACTTCTCACTGAATTTGTCTTCCTTACTCACTCCCTATAACTCCCCCATCTCAAGTTATTTAAGAAATCCCAAAGAAGCAGAAGATTCTTATGAGCCTCACAGATGAGTCATTTCCCCTAAGAGCAAGCATCTGTTCATGAGCCTGGGCAAGCCACTTTGCGAAGCTGGAGGGGGCACCGCAGCTCTAGCAGTGCCTGTGGTGACGGCCTCTGCTCAGCCATCTCCCACAGGTGCTCAGTGCACTGCGTGGCCCTGGGGACACGAGGATGGATACCATGCCTTCAAAGGCTTAGTGGAGAGCCCAGCCTGGTCATCCCTGCCTCCACCTAACTGTCTCCACTGCCAGAACTCAAACTTATTTTTAAGAATATGGTCAAATTGACCTGCCTATAGTTGACTTGCATGAGGATTGAAGAAATACTGATTCCCAAACCTCACCTTGTATGCAAACACTCAGGGAGAGGGAGAGGATGAGAATCTGTGTTTCTAACACAATTAACGTGGTGACTCCAAGACATACCAAAGTTTGAAAATCGCTGCTGTTGGGGTAGCAGAACCTTGAATCTGACCTGTGGCCAGTCTTATCTACAGGCTTTAACATCCCGGGTTTGCTCCAATTTCTGAGTTCTCAAGCCTTATATGAAATACATAGTATTAGTTATGCTGATAACTACTTTGCTTTTGGCTTTCAAAGCAATTACTAGATGGTAATTTTAAATTGTCGCTTCATTTATCAGTGCCCAAATAAAAGGTAATATGCTTTAATTTTTTGCAAGTTATGAAGATTATGTTCACCATTCCAGTTTCTCATATCTTTCTAAAAAAAGTATTTCCCCCTCATAAATAAATAGCTTTGTGCAGTGTATTAGTTACCAATTCATGCATAACACATTTCCCCATACTTAGTGGATTAAAACAACAATTACCTTGTATTGTATCTCATGGTTTATATGAGTCAGGAATTCAGGCAGCGCCTGTGGGACTGCTTGTCTCTGCTTCATCATATCTGAGCCTCAGGTATGACTTGAAAGTAAAAATGACTTTGAAAGACTTAACGGCCACAGGCTGAAACTATCTGAAGCCCATTCATTCACATGTCTGGTAGTTAATGCTGGCTTGTTGGCTGAAGGCCTTGCTGGGACCATTGGCTGGAATGCCCCAGTGTGGCCTCTCCATGCAGTTTGGGCCTCATCAAAACATGGTAGTGGGTTCTAGGAATAAGCATGGCAGGGGCAGGAAAGTTCCCTGTAGGACCAATCTCAGAAGTCATGTAGCATCACTTCCCCTGCTGCCCCACTGGTGGGGCAGTCCCCAGACTCCACCCAGATTCAAAGAGGGGGAACATAGAGGCCTACATGTCTCAGTGTTAACAATATCAGCCACACTGTAAGAAGAGTATATGGGATGGGATGAACAGAAGGGTGGCCATTTTTGGAAAATACAATTTGCTGCATGCATGTAATAGGTAATAGGAAATAGTAGTAAGATATTCCTAGCACATGTTGATAAAATTATCCTTGAGCGTTAACACATAATTCATCAGGTTAGCAATTTAGAACCATATGACTGAGATGACTGGAACCTAGCTGAGACTCCAGCCAGGGTAAGACCTTCTCAGTATGATGTCAGGGAGATGACATTATGCATGTATTATGCTTTCCTAAAACATGGACAGCTACTACAAGCAATTACAACAAATTAGGAGTAAAAGGGAATTACTAAAACATACAAGTCCATGTATATAGAGCATATAAAACAAAGTATATAAAATACCTTGAAAGAAAGAGTAAGGGTTGTGCATATTTGGGCCTACTGTGTGTCAGATTTTGTTGGGAACAAGTCGAAAACACTATCTTTAAAAAGACTTTGATAGCTTTAAACATTCAAAATGGAAAAGACCTCAAGATACATTGATACGTGAAGAAAAACAAGGCCCAGAATAGCATGCAGCTATCATGTAGAAGAAAAGACCAACAATATCTGGATGGATGTGTTCATAGTACATCAACTTACTGTTTATAGAACAGAAACTGGTATCAGTGAATGACCTCTCAAAGGGGGACAGTGTAACTAGGGGACTGGAGAGGGAAGGAGACTTGCTTTTCACTTTTATACTCTTTTATAAAAGTTATAAACGCTCTTTTGTACCATTTAATGTATTATTATCTCCAATTAAATAACATAATATTTAGAAAGGAAAATAATGAAAGTGGTCAGTAGATAATAGTAGAATAGAAATAGAATTCACTTAATCAGCAGAACCAAACAAACAAAGTTTTGTCAGAAAAAAGACAGTGCCAGGGTCAGCAAGAGACCCAGGTCCAGCACAAGACACAGGAAATACTGGACAGTTTAATATTCTTGAGATGACAAGCAAAAGGGAGGGCCTGGGGTGGAATTTGGGAGGAATTTATGCAAAGGTCATGAAATAAAGGAACCATGTGAGGGAGGTGGTCTAGTAGGGGATGTTGTATTAACAGAAATGAATACATGGTATGGAGAGCTGATGGTTAACAGGATCAATACGACCAAGGTCAGGGAAAGCTTCCCAATGAAACTGACAATTGATGAGTAGGTATTAACTAGCCAAGTCTTTTAACTAGACTAGAGAATGATCAGGAATTCACTAACCAAGAGGGACAGACAGGGCAATGCAGGCAGTGAGTAAAAGAGCATGTGCAAGGGCACACTGGGGGGCAAGCACCTACTCAGTTCACCCCCAGTGCCCACACATGGCTAGTCACTTCCACCGGGTCTACCAACTTAGTGATCAGAATGTTCAGTCCTCCCGCTGTCCAACATAAATCCCCCTCCATAGGGCTAAACCATAGAGGGCAGGAGTGGCAATCTGAATATCAGGAGTGAGACATTTGATGTAAATTGCATGGACTCTGGGGTTTGTCTACCTTGTTCACTGGTGTATCTAATATTATTACCTCCATTTTACCCAAAACTGAAGCACAGATAAGAGAATCGACTTGTCTGTCCAGATGACACAGTCAGTGAGTGAGGAGTATTTGGCGGCTCATTCACATCCACAGGTATGTTTCACCCAGGTTCCGGCTCCCATTCTCCGTGCTGTGTTCAGTCCCCCCCCATTGGTTTTCTCTCTGCACCTTAGAAAAACTGATGGAGAAGCTGGGGGCTACAGAGCCAGGACCTGGAAAGCTTAGATTTTAACATTTAAAAAATATTTCTGGAGACTTCTAATATAAACCAAGAGACTGGGATGAGGGTCATCAGCAGACAGGACAGAGTTCACCAAATTTCTAGAGGATGTAAAGTAGGTGGAGGACTGGTAAGTGAATTAAAAACAGAGGAGGCCATATTCTAGAGTCAGTGTTGAGGAGGCTGAAAAAACAGTGGGGAGATACTCTTTTTTATAAAACCCTGAAGACTGTTGCAGAAACATTGAGAACAATGGAAAATGGAGCAAGACACATGCTGGCAGCAGAAGCAATAACTGAAAGGAACAATGGAATAGATTTTCCTAGAGCTGAAGAAAATAAGTCTGGAGTGAAAGGGCCCACACGTGACCCAGCACAATGAAAGGAGAAAAACCTACAACTAGACAACTCATTGTGAAATTTCAGAAACACCAGCATAAAAAAAAATCCAAAAAGCTTTCCAAAACAGATTGCTTTCAAAAGAATAAGAATTAGATTGACTTCCCAGTCACACCCGATGGTAGAACGCCACGGAGCAAAGTTTTCGACGGCCTGGAGGAACTCTATAGACAAGAGTGCACGTAACATGCAAACATGGCCTAAAAGCAGTAATAAAATGAATGCTCATAAACTCACCACTCTGCTAAAGATACTTAATATCACGAGTACCCGTGACACGCCAGAGGGCCCTGCCTTTACCTTGCCCCCTCTTTCTCTGCCAGAGGTAATCTGAATTTTCCTCTAATAATTCCCTTCATTTTCTTATAGTTTCACCACAAATGTATTCATTGCTGACTAATACAATTTTGAAATACATGTTATCATAAAACATATTTATTATTATTTATATTCAATAGGTAAATTTTCTATAAATATCTTCATACCATGTGTGTTCCTCTGACTTGCTTTCTTCCATTTATATTTCCACAATGTTGCTGTAAATAGTTGAGGTTCATTGACTTTCCTACATTATAATATTCTTTGTCTGGTATTCATAGAGCTCTACTGACTGTTGGCTAGTTGCCTGGTAGATTTTTACCTATCCTTTGACTTCTAAAGTTTCTGTGTATTATGCTCTGGCAAATCTTGATGAGAATGCATAACTAGATTTATTTGTTCATTTTTAAAATATGATATGATAATTTTTCTGTTTAAACTATAGTATTTAATGTGATTATTAATATATTTAAGGGAAAATCTGCCATATTATTTTCTGCTTTTTATTTATCTTTTTTTTCCTATTTTTATCTTTTCTCCTCCTTTTTCTTAGCTTCTTTTGCATTGAGTTCCCCCTTCCATCTTATCTCTCCCAGAGGGAAACTTATTATAAACATAGAATTCTAAATCTAAATGATGAAGTTCAAGAGAAGAATAAAATATTTTTCAGACTTGGAAGGCCTCAAAAGATGAACTTTTCCCATACCCCCTGTCTTAAGAAGTCACACTAAAATGTGATTTACTCAAATCAGAGAGCAAACCAGGAAAAAGGATGATTTAGAATCTAAAAACCCTAGGGAGAAATAAAGAGAAGTTTCAGGTCAATGGAAACACAGAAAATCTAGAGAATAATCAACCCAATTTGAAGCACAAGGGTAGTTTCAGGAAGGAACTATACAAGGAAAATGGGATTCCGAAGATTTGAAATTAGCATTGAGGAGGTGATTAAAGCAGGTAAGGTAAGAAGAGAAAGAAAAGTGGATCACGGGTGGGCAATACAGCATAGGAAGATCCTGAACTCACCTCCTCCCATGGACACAACAAATCTACAGCTACATGGAAAAATTCTATCTGCAAACCAAAAACTAACTGAACAAGCTACTTCACAACAAGGCTAAAAGTGTACATCAAAAAGGTAGGAGAGGCAGAGATACTATCTCACCAAAAACCCCAGCCCTAGCACAACATCCTGTAGTTGGAAGAGATCTCACAAATACAGAACTGCTCCCTGAAGAGTGAGGAGATTATGCCCCACATCAGGCACTCCAATCCTTGGGACCTGCACCAGAAAGATAAGACCCTAAGAGGTCTGGTTTTGACAACAAATGGGGTGTACATCCAGGAAAGCCACAGGGCTGCAGAGAATGGAGACTTGCTTTTAAAGGGCTTATATGTAGACTCACTGACCCCAGGATCCAGTGTGAAAGCAGCTGTTTGAAAAGTGCCTAGACCTTAAATTAAGGAGTTTAATAATCTTAAAGCATCTGCAGGGAGGGTAGGACCCCATTGCAACTCTCTCCAGGGACAGAGACATTGGTGGTGGCCATCTGTGACGTTCTCCCTCTACCCTGCTAGAGCTGGCACTGGTGGAAGACATTTTTGTACTCTCCCTGTAATGTGTTAGAGCTGGTGGGTGTGCACCATCCCAATACGCTACTTTGCATGGTCCCATCCAAGCTGGCTGGGTGAGAGCCCCACCCCCATACACCACACCACTGTGACCACATCAAAGCCAGCTGGTGCATGCAGCCCACACAGGGGACACCTTTGAATGCCTGCCTCTAGTGCCCAAAAAGGATTGCATTTCTGGGCCTTAAGGGTGTGAAACAATTAGAGAGACAGTCCTTAGCAGGCTTCACAGGGCAGTACAAGACAGCCAGCTGAAGAATACCCCAAATCTGCTTGTGAAAAAGATCTATATACTTGATCTGGAGGTTCAACCTGAGAGGCAGGCTCCAGGTTTACCATATATATAGAGGCTAAGAAAATACTCTCAGAGAATGTAGGCCAGGGGACACTATCTTTGAGCTCTCACTTGGCCTCACTAAGCACCTCTTAGAGAAGAGCTAATACATTCACTTGGAGCCCCACATTTTGCAATTATGACTGGGAAGAACAACTCCAGATTATTTGTTCCAGAGGCCATCGGGTGCTAAGATTGTGGTCCCATCTATATATTTCCATACCTTCAAAGGTACTGCCTGAAGGTCTAGCTTCCAGTCAGTCTGAAACTAGGTACTGACTGAGAACCCTCTCTCTGGAACACTCACAGATCTCAGCACACCCTCAATAACTGGGACCTAACAAGAAAAAAATCAGGCTGTTAGACAATCATGGAAGTTTGGGAGCTAGGGCAAGGTCAAATGATAAAGTTCATTTCCTGAACAAAGCCACTCCACAAGACCAGGAGAGATAGCCATTTCACCTAGTACATAAAACAAACACAAAGCATCAAGCAAAATGAGGAGACAGAGGAATACACTCCAAATGAAAGAAAAAAAAACCCTAGGAAAAAAATACTTAAATAGACATAATTAATTTAATTATAAAAAGTTCAAAGTAATGGTCATAAAGATGCTTGTCATACTCAGGGGGAGAATGGAAGAGCACAGTGAGAATTTCAACAGAGAGACAGAAAATATAAGAAAGTACCAATCAGATGTTACAGAAGTGAAAGATACAATAATCAAACTAAAAAATATACCGGAGGGGTTCAACAGCTGAATAGATGAAGCACAAGATAGAATCAGTGAGCTAAAAGAGAGCAGCAAAGAAGAAAAAAGAATTTTAAAAAGTGAAGATAGCTTAAGGACATATAGGACAATATCAAGTAAAATAACATTCACATTATTGGAGTCCCAGAAAGAGAAGAGAAGAAGGAGCAAAAACTTTTTGAAGAATCAATGGCTGAAAACTTCCCTAACCTAGAGAGGGAAACCAATGCCCAGGTCCAGAAAGCCCAGGAAGTTCTAAACAAGATGAACCCAAAAGAGCCACACAAAAATACTTTACAATTAAAAGGTCAAAGGTTAAGGATACAGAGAGAATCTTAAAAGTAGCAAAGAAAAAAACTTGTTTTATACAAGGAAACAACATACCCCCACCCTTCCCATAAGACTATCAGCAGATGTCTCAGCAGTAACTTTGCAGGCCAGAAGTATTTCAAAGTATTGAATAATTCAAAGTATTGATAAGAAAACTTTCCAACCAAGAACACTCTACCCAGTAAGTTATCCTTCAGAATTGAAGGAGAGATAAAGGACTTTCTAGACAAACAAAAGCCAAAGGAGTTCACCAAAACTAAACCAGCCTTAAAAGAAATGTTAAAGGGACTTCTTTTTTTAAAGTTTATTTTATATTGCAGTATAGTTGATATACAATATTATATTAGTTTCAAGTATACAACATAGTAACTCAACAGTGATATACATTATTAAATCCTCACCCCAACTAGTGTAGTTACTATCTGTCAACATAGAAAGATGTTATGAACTATTGACTATATTCTCTATACTGTATTTACATCTCTGTGACTAATTTATGTTATGATTGAGGTTTTGTGCCTCTTTATCACCTTCACCTGTTTCACCAACTCACCCCAACCCCTGCCCCATGGTAATCATTAAAGGGACTTCTTTAACCTGAAAAGAATGGGTACTAATTACTAACAAGAAAAAATATGAAGGTAAAAATTTATGGTAAAGGTAAATATATACTAAAGATGGTGGATTAATAACTTATAAAACTAGAATGGAATGTGGAAAAAGATGGCAGAGAAGGAAGGTAATGCAGAAACCTCCTCCCCCGCAACACACACACCAAAGAAGCAACTACAGCAAATACAACTATGAAAACTGTAGAAGAGACCATCTATACCTGTTGAAGAAGAGAAGACCACACAGAGAAGAATAAAGTGGTAGAGTCAAGATCAATCAGGATCCAAGCTCTTCCCCAATCCCAGCCCACAAGTGGAAGAGAGAGGAACAGTGTGGGGAGGGGATGGGCACTCAGTCACTCTGCACACCTGGCCCTGGAGATTTGCTCTGGGAACAAGTCCACATTGCATCAGGCTTTGGTGATTAACAGAGTTGGACACTGGGAGAGTTAGAACACTCTGGAAGGCCGAGACTCCTGATGCTTGTGGAGGATAAGCATGCTCTGTTGGTCCTGCTGAGACCCAATACAGAGGCAGTAGTTTGAAAGATTTAGCAGAGGGGCAAGGATTGGACAGAGCTCTCTCTGCAGGAGAAAGGGTAGGTGGATGACACTTCCCAAGGCTTCACTCAGCCCAACTGGTCAGGGGCACACATGGAAGCCCCAAATGCTCCATCACCCTCCCTGGTGATGTCATCTTGAGATGCTTCCCTGCACACTCACCTGACTGCCCACCAAGTCCTTGTGGCCCAGCCACTGTCAGACTTTGCTGCCTGGCAGACAGAGGGAGATTTTCCTAGATTTCTTGGCCCTTTCTCAGACCAGCTGGGGAGGCATCTGCAGGAGCCAGCTCCAAGCACTCCTTTCACCTTGCTGGTGGCACATCCCTGAGCCACACAACTGCCCCACCCACCTGATTAGCCCAATAACACTGATATTACTGCAGGGAAGGCAGAGGGAAGCCCCATATCCACAACAATTCCAGCAGAAGATAATCTGCTCAGCTTACAAAAGGCCAGCTGAGGTGCCACTTACAGTGGACTGAGAAAGGATGGAAGACAGGGAGAAAGGTGGCACCACCCATTGCCCACCAGCAGCAACTGGGGCTCCACCACAGAGCAGAATCAGGCACTGGTGAGTGAATAATCCTGAACTTCTGTGGCACCAGAGGACACCTTCTTCATAAAGCCAGTACTCTCTAGACCAGGAAGCATAGCAGATCTAAATCAAAGGAAGAGACACAGAAACCCTGGCAACATGAAGAGGCAGAGAAACATATTCCAAACAAAAGTACAGGATAAGACACCAGAAAGAGGGCTAAATGAAACAGAGATCACCAATCTTCTTGATAAAGATTTCAAAGCAACAGTCATAAATATGCTCACTGATCCATGGAAAAGTATTCACAATCTCAGGGAAGACTTCAACAAAGAAACAGAAGAGTTGAAAAAGAGCCTCTCAGAGCTGAGGAATACAGTTACTGAAATAAAATATACAATGGAGGGAATCCATAAAGGATTGCTGCAAGTAGAGGTGACAATTAATGAGATGGAAATTAGAGAACAGGAAAACAATGAAACCAAGGAATAGAGAGAAAAAAGAATCTCTAGAAATGAGAGGATGCTAAGAGAGCTTAGCAAACAAAACAATATTCATACAGTAGGGGTACTAGAAGGAGAAGAGAGACAAAGAGGTAGAAAGTCTCTTTAAAGAATAGCTGAAAATTCCCCCAATCTGGGGAAGAAAATAGCCACCCAGGTGCTGGAAGCACAGGGAGCCCCTAACAAAAGTAACCCAAGGAAGACAACAACAAAATATATAATAATTAAAATGGCACATTAAGGATAAAGACAGGGTACTAGAGACAGAAAAAAAGAATTACTTACAAGGGAAACCCCAACAGACTATCATCATATTTCTCAGCAGAAAATTTACAGACCAGAAGGGAATAGCATGAAATATTTGATTTATTGAAATAGAAGGACCTTGAAAGAAGAATCCTCTACCCAACAAGGTTATCACTCAAAATTGAAGGAGAGATTTATAATTTCCCAGATAAACAAAGGCTGAGGGAATTTATAACCACTAAACCAACATTAGGATATGTTAAAGGGACTTCTGTAGATAGAAATTTTCTTAAGCCTAAATATTTTTCACCAGTGAAAATAAACCCACAGTATAGGTAACATAACAATTACTTACCAAGCAAGCATGAAATTGAAACAAAACAAAACAAAAGTAACAAAATTAACTATACACAAAACCAGTCAAGGTATACACAAAAAATGCAGATCATGACATCTAATACATAAAGTGTGGAAGAAGAAGTATAAAAATGAAGTACTTTTAGATTGTGTTTTAAACAGAATGATCATCAACTTAATATAGATTCACATATTTAGGAAATTATCCATGAACCTTATGGTAACCACAAACCTGAAGGTCTATAATAGATACACAAAAAGTTTTTAAAAAAATTAATAAATCTAATCACAACACTAAAAAAAAGACATCAATAACAAGAAAAGAATAGAGAGGAACTACAAAAATAACCAGAAAACAATTAATTAAATGGCAATAAGTATATATCTATCAATAAGTACCTAAAACATAAGTGGACTGAATGCACCAATCAAAAGACATAGAGTGGCAGATTAGATAAAGAAAGAAGACCCATATACATGCTGCCTACAAGAGACTCATTTCAGACTGAAAGTGAAGGGATGTAAAGAGATATTTCATGCAAATAATAGGGAGAAAAAATCAGGAGTGGCAATTCTTATATAAGACAAAATAGACTTCAAAACAAAGAAATCCGCAAGAAACAAAGAAGGACATTACATAGTGATAAAGGGGTCAGTCCAACAAGAGGTTATAACAGTTATAAACATCTGTTCACCCAACATAGGAGCACCTAAATATATAAAACAGTTACTAACAGAACTAAAGAGGGAAATAGATTGCAACTCTTTAGTATTAGAGGACTTTAACATGCCACTTACATCAATGGACAGATCAACCAGATAGAAAATAAATAAGGAAACAGGGGCACTGAACAGTATACTAAATCAAAAAGAATTAGCAGATATCTACAGAACATTCCACCTGAAAGTAGCAGGATACACATTATTCTCAGGTGTACATGGAATGTTCTTCAGAATAGATCACATACTAGATCACAAAAAGAGCCTCAGTAAATTCAAAAAGATTGAAATTATATCAAGCAACTTCTCAGACCACAATGGTATGAAACTAGAAGTAAATTATACAAAGAAAACAAAAAGCTCACAAATATATGGAGGCTAAACAATGTGCTTCTAAATAAACAATGGAATAATGAACAAATCAAAGTAGACATCAAGCAATATAAGGAGACAAATGAAAACAAAATATAACAGTTCAAAATTTGTGGAACATGGCAAAAGCAGTTCTAAGAGGGAAGTGCATAGCAATACAGGCTACCTCAAGAAACAAGAACAATCGAAAATAAATTCTAAACTCACAACTAAAAAGAAGGACAAATGAAACCCAAAGTTAATAGAAAGAAGAACTTAATACAAATCAGAGCAAAAATGAATAAACTAGCAAAGAATAAAAAAGAAAAGTCAGTGAAAACAAGAGCTGGTTCATTGAGAAGAAAAACAAAATTGACAAACTCTTAGCCAAATTTATCAAGAAAAAAAGACACAGGACTCAAAAAACAAAATCAGAAAAGAAAAAGGAATAGTTACAATGGACACCACAAATACAAAGTATTATTAGAGAATTTTAGGAAAAATTACATGCCAATAAATGGAACAACCTAGAAGAAATGGACAAATTCCTATAAAAGTACTACCTTCCAAGACTGACCTAGGAAGAAGCAGAAAATCTGAACAGACCAATTACCAGTAAGAAATTGAATTAGTAATCAGAAAACTCCCAACAAACAAAATTCCAGTACCAGATGGCTTTACAGCTGAATTCTACCAACATTTAAAAAAGAGCTAATACCTATCCTTCTTAAAGTATTCCAAAAAGTGGAAGAGGAAGGAATACTTCCAAACTCATTCTATGAGGCCAGCATCACTCTAATATCAAAACCAGACAAAGATCAACAAAAAAATTTTAGGCCAATATCCCTGATGAACATAGATGCAAAAATTCTCAACAAAATATTAGAATACCAAATTCAAAAGTGCATCAAAAGGCTCATCCGTCATGACCAAGTGGGATTTCTTTCAGGGATGCAAGGATGGTACAATAGTCATGAATCAATCAATGTCATAAACCACTGTTGCTCTGAGAGGAGGGATTTCCCAGCTCCAGGCAAGTTTACTATGAATTTGCTGAGACTGAATAATGATGACAGAACATTTGGGGCAAAAAGGGGCTCCTTTTTTGCCAAGTTTTATTCTGTGGAAGTAGGACAAGTGCTAGAGTCCCATCTGCCCATCTCAGTCTCTGACCCTGACTCCAGTCTCTGTGTTCACTAGTGGCTCCATCTCTGCTCCCTCCTGCTCCCCAGCACAGGGCTCCACGGCTTCTCTCTCTCCTGCTTCCATCTTTCTAAGCTCCCTTCTCTCTTCCTAACATGGGGCTCCAGAGCTTCTCTTCTTAAAACAGTATTGGCCATAAACAGTGTACTGCCAAGGGTTATGTAAGCAAGCTAAGTATTACCTCATCACATGTATACAATGTGCAATATTAAGATCAGATGAGAATCCTGGCCATAAAATTTCCATTTTCCTACAACCACATTAACAAAAAGGGATAAAAATGACATGGTCATCTCAATAGATGCCGAAAAAGCATTTCACAAAATTCAACATCCATTCATGATAAAAACTCACAACAAAATGGACAAAGAAGGAAAGTAACTCAACATAACAAAAGCCATATATGACAAACCCACAGCTAACATCATACCCAATGGTAAAAAGCTGAAAGCTTTCCTCTAAAATCAGGAACAAGACAAGGATGCCCACTCTCACCACTTTTATTCAACATAGTAGTGGAGGTCCTAGCCACAGCAATCAGACAACACGAAGAGATAAAAGGCATCCAAATTGGTAAGGAAGAAGCTAAACTGTCACTATTTGCAGATTACATGATATTACACATAGAAAACCCTAAATACCCCATCAAAAAACTAAATTAGGACTGATAACTAAATTAGGCAAAGTTGCAGGATACAAAATTACTAACTGAAATCTGGTGGGTTCTTATATGCTAACAACAAACTAGCAGAAAAAAGAAATCAGGAAAACACTTCCATTTACAAATGTATCAAAAAGAATAAAATATCTAGGAATAAACCTAACCAAGGAGGTTAAAGACCTATACCCTGAAAACTATAAGACACTCAAGAGAGAAATTAAATAAGACACCAATAAATGGACATCTATCCCATGCTCATGGATAGGAAGAATTAATACTATCAAAACAGCCATCCTGACCAAAGCAGTTTATAGATTCAATGCAATCCCTACCAAAATACCAACAGCATTTTCAATGAACTACAGCAAATAATCCTAAAATTCATATAGAACCACGAAAACCCCAAATGGCCAAAGCAATCTTGAGAATGGACAAAGCAAGGGTATGACATTTCCTGACACCAAGCCATACTAGGAAACTACAGTAATCAAAACAGTATGATACTGGCACAAGAACAGACCCACAGATCAATGGAACAAAATAGAGAGCACAGATATAAACCCATGCATACATGATCAATTAGTATATGATAATGGAGCCATGAATATACACTGAGGAAAAGACAGTCTCTTCAATAACCAGTTGGTAAAATTGGACAACTACAGGCAAGAGAATGAAATTGGATTACCATCTAATGCCATACACAAAAGTAAACTTGAAATAGATTAAAGACATGAATATAAGTCATGAAACTGTAAAACTCTTAGAAGAAAACATAGACAAAATTCTCTTGAACATAAGAATAAGGAATTTTTCCTGGACACATCTCCTCAGGTGAGGGAAACAAAAGCAAAAATGAACAAGTGGGGCTACATCAAACTAAAAGTGTTCTGTACAGCAAGGACACCATCAGCAAAACAAAAAGGCAATTGACAATATGGGAGAATATATTCATAAACAATTTATCGAATAAGGGGTTAACATCCAAAATATATAAAGAACTCAAACACCTCAACACCAAGAAAATAACCCAACTAAAAAATGGGTGGAGGACCTGAACAGATATTTCTCCAATGAAGAAATACAGATGGCCAACAGGCACATGAAAAGATGCTCCACATTGCTAATCATCAGGGAAATGCAATTCAAAACCACAATGAATATCACCTCACATCCTTTATAACGGATATTATTAAAAAGATAAGGAATAGCAAGTGTTGGCTAGGATGTAGAGAAAAGGGAACACTTGTGCACTGTTAAGAATGTGAATTGGCATGGCCAGTATGGAAAACAGTATAGAAGTTCCTCAAAAAATTAAAAATAGAACTACCATTTGATCCAGCAATTCCATTTCTAGTTATTTCTCTGAAGAAAATGAAAACAATAACCTGAAGAGATATATGTTCCACTATGTTCATTGCAGCATTGTTTACAATAGCCAAGATATGGACACAACCTAAATGTCTGTTGATGGATGAAAGGATAAAGACATGCATATGTGTGTATATGTGTATATATATATATATTATATATATAGCATATATATAATATATACATATATATTTCACATATATATATAATATATACATATATATATTTACAGGTTTCATAAATATATATTTATATATAATGTATCTACAGATAAATGTTTGCAGATGTATACACACACACACACACACACACACACACACACACACACACAATAGAATACTAATCAGCTTTACAAAAGAATGAAATCTTGCCCTTCGCAGCAACATGGATGGACTATGCTAAGTGAAATAAGTGAGACAGAGAAAGACAAATGCTGCCTGATTTCACTTACATCCAGAATGTAAAAAGCAAAAAAAATGAACAAACAAAACAAAACAAAACTCATAGATACAGAGAGCAGATTGGTGGTTGCCAGAAGCAGGGGGAATTAGAAATACAAACTCTCAGTTATAAAATAACTACGTCATGGAGGTATAATGTACAGCATGGGGACTATAGTCAATAGTATTGCATTGCAAATTTGAAAGTTGCCAAGAAAGTAAATCCTAAAAGTTCTCATTGAAAAGAAAAAAAAAATGTGTAAAGGAAAAGGAACAGAACCTTCACGGAAAAAAAAAAAATTCCTGACTCACTGGCTGAACCTGTGACCTTTGGAAATTTACTTAGCCTCTCTACTTGGCAGTTTCATCACTAATAAAGTAAGGTTAATAATAGTGCTTTCTAATAATGATGACTACATTAATTCACAATTGTAGAGCATTTTAAAAAGTGCCCAACAGAGGAGGGGTGGAAGATGGCGGCGTGAGTAGAGCAGCGGAAATCTCCTCCCAAAACAACATATATCTATGAAAATATAACAAAGACAACCCTTCCTAGAATAAAGACCAGAGGACACAGGACAATATCCAGACCACATCTGCACCTGAGAGAACCCAGCGCCTCGCGAAGGGGGTAAGATACAAGCCCCAGCCTGGCGGGAGCCAAGCACCCCTCCCCGCAGCTCCTGGGGGGAGAAGAATAGGCAGAGCGGGAGGGAGATGGAGCCCAGGACTGCCGAACACCCAGCCCCAGCCATCCGGGCCAGAGTGCAGGGCCCTTGATACTAGGAAAACAGGGCAGCAAGAACAGTGAGCAGGCACTGGAGGCCGGGTGTTGGAGGACATAAGAAAAGCGCGCGACCATTTTCTTTTTTTTTTTTTTTTTGCTTTTTTGCTGTTTTGTTTTGACGAGCGCTTTTTGGAAGTCTTAAAGGGATAGGAACCCCAATACTAGGGAAACAGGGCAGCAAGACCAGTGAGCAGAGGCCTGAGGCTGGCACCGGAGAATAAAGAAAAACAAGCGACCACCTTTTTTTTTTAATTAAAAAAAATTTTTTTTTTTTTAATTTAAAATTTTTTTTTTTTTTTTTTTTTTTGGTGGTCGTTGTTTTGTTTTGGCGGGTGCTTTTTGGAAGTCTGAAAGGGGCAGGGCGGGACACTTAATCCTGAGGTAGGGAATCCGGGGATCTCTGGGCACCCTAACCCCTGGGCTGCAGGGAGCAGGGAGGCCCCTTACGGAGATAAATAGCCTCGCAGCTGCTCCCGCCCCAACGCGACTCCACCACTTTGGAGCAGAGGCCCGAGCCAGGCCACGCCCACAGCAACAGCGGAGATTAACTCATAGCAGCCGGGCAGGAAGCAGAAACCCTGTCTGCGCGCAGCTGCGCAGCACAAGCCACTAGAGGCCGCTGTTCTCCCAGGAGAGGAGAGCCACAAACCAACAAGAAAGGAAGTCCTTCCAGCCGTCACTCGTCCCAGCTCTGCAAACTATTCCTATCACCATGAAAAGGCAAAGCTACAGGCAGACCAAGATCACAGAGACAACACCAGAGAAGGAGACAGACCTAACCAGTCTTCCTGACAAAGAATTCAAAATAAGAATCATAAACATGCTGACAGAGATGCAGAGAAATACGCAAGAGAAATGGGATGAAGTCCGGAGGGAGATCACAGATGCCAGAAAGGAGATCGCAGAAATGAAAAAAACTCTAGAAGGGTTTATAAGCAGAATGGATAGAATGCAAGAGGCCATTGATGGAATTGAAATCAGAGAACAGGAACGCATAGAAGCTGACATAGAGAGAGACAAAAGGATCTCCAGGAATGAAATAATATTAAGAGAACTGTGTGACCAATCCAAAAGGAACAATATCCGTATTATAGGGGTCCCAGAAGAAGAAGAGAGAGGAAAAGAGATGGAAAGTATCTTAGAAGAAATAATTGCTGAAAACTTCCCCAAACTGGGGGAGGAAATAATCGAACAGACCATGGAAATACACAGAACCCCCAACAGAAAGGATCCAAGGAGGACAACACCAAGACACATAATAATTAAAATGGCAAAGATCAAGGACAAGGAAAGAGTTTTAAGGGCAGCTAGAGAGAAAAAGGTCACCTATAAAGGGAAACCCATCAGGCTAACATCAGATTTCTCAACAGAAACCCTACAGGCCAGAAGAGAATGGCATGATATATTTAATACAATGAAACAGAAGGGCCTTGAACCAAGGATACTGTATCCAGCACGACTATCATTCAAATATGACGGTGGGATTAAACAATTCCCAGACAAACAAAAGCTGAGGGAATTTGCTTTCCACAAACCACCTCTACAGAACATCTCACAGGGACTGCTCTAGATGGGAGCACTCCTAGAAAGAGCACAGCACAAAACACCCAACATATGAAGAATCGAGGAGGAGGAACAAGAAGGGAGAGAAGAAAAGAATCTCCAGACAGTGTATATAACAGCTCAATAAGCGAGCTAAGTTAGGCAGTAAGATACTAAAGAGGCTAATCTTGAACCTTTGGTAACCACGAATTTAAAGCCTGCAATGGCAATAAGTACATATCTTTCAATAGTCACCCTAAATGTTAATGGGTTGAATGCACCAATCAAAACACACAGAGTAACAGAATGGATAAAAAAGCAAGACCCATCTATATGCTGCTTACAAGAAACTCACCTCAAACCCAAAGACATGTACAGACTAAAAGTCAAGGGATGGAAAAACATATTTCAAGCAAACAACAGTGAGAAGAAAGCAGGGGTTGCAGTACTAATATCAGACAAAATAGACTTCAAAACAAAGAAAGTAACAAGAGATAGAGAAGGACACTACATAATGATAAAGGGCTCAGTCAAACAAGAGGATATAACCATTCTAAATATATATGCACCCAACACAGGAGCACCAGCATATGTGAAACAAATACTAACAGAACTAAAGGGGGATATAGACTGCAATGCATTCATTCTAGGAGACTTCAACACACCACTCACCCCAAAGGATAGATCCACTGGGCAGAAAATAAGTAAGGACACGGAAGCACTGAACAACACAGTAGAGCAGATGGGCCTAATAGACATCTATAGAACTCTACATCCAAAAGCAACAGCATATACATTCTTCTCAAGTGCACATGGAACATTCTCCAGAATAGACCACATACTAGGCCACAAAAAGAGCCTCAGAAAATTCCAAAAGATTGAAATCCTACCAACCAACTTTTCAGACCACAAAGGCATAAAACTAGAAATAAACTGTACAAAGAAAGCAAAGAGGCTCACAAACACATGGAGGCTTAACAACACGCTCCTAAATAATCAATGGATCAATGACCAAATCAAAATGGAGATCCAGCAATATATGGAAACAAATGACAACAACAACACTAAGCCCCAACTTCTCTGGGACACAGCAAAAGCAGTCTTAAGAGGAAAGTATATAGCAATCCAAGCATATTTTAAAAAGGAAGAGCAATCCCAAATGAATGGTCTAATGTCACAATTATCGAAATTGGAAAAAGAAGAACAGATGAGGCCTAAGGTCAGCAGAAGGAGGGACATAATAAAGATCAGAGAAGAAATAAATAAAATTGAGAAGAATAAAACAATAGCAAAAATCAATGAAACCAAGAGCTGGTTCTTTGAGAAAATAAACAAAATAGATAAGCCTCTAGCCAGACTTATTAGGAAGAAAAGAAAGTCAACACAAATTAACAGTATCAGAAACGAGAAAGGAAAAATTATGACGGACCCCACAGAAATACAAAGAATTATTAGAGAATACTATGAAAACCTATATGCTAACAAGCTGGGAAACCTAGGAGAAATGGACAACTTCCTAGAAAAATACAACCTTCCAAGATTGACCCAGGAAGAAACAGAAAATCTAAACAGACCAATTATCAGCAATGAAATTGAAGCGGTAATCAAAAAACTACCAAAGAACAAAATCCCCGGGCCAGATGGATTTACCTCGGAATTTTATCAGAAATACAGGGAAGACATAATACCCATTCTCCTTAAAGTTTTCCAAAAAATAGAGGAAGATGGGATACTCCCAAACTCATTCTATGAAGCTAACATCACCCTAATACCAAAACCAGGCAAAGACCCCACCAAAAAAGAAAACTACAGACCAATATCCCTGATGAATGTAGATGCAAAAATACTCAACAAAATATTAGCAAACCGAATTCAAAAATACATCAAAAGGATCATACACCATGACCAAGTGGGATTCATCCCAGGGATGCAAGGATGGGACAACATTCGAAAGTCCATCAACATCATCCACCACATCAACAAAAAGAAAGACAAAACCCACATGATCATCTCCATAGATGCTGAAAAAGCATTTGACAAAGTTCAACATCCACTCATGATAAAAACTCTCAGCAAAATGGGAATAGAGGGCAAGTACCTCAACATAATAAAGGCCATCTATGATAAACCCACAGCCAACATTATATTGAACAGCGAGAAGCTGAAAGCATTTCCTCTGAGATCGGGAACTAGACAGGGATGCCCACTCTCTCCACTGTTATTTAACATAGTACTGGAGGTCCTAGCCACGGCAATCAGACAAAACAAAGAAATACAAGGAATCCAGATTGGTAAAGAAGAAGTTAAACTGTCACTATTTGCAGATGACATGATACTGTACATAAAAAACCCTAAAGACTCCACCCCAAAACTACTAGAACTGAAATCGGAATACAGCAAAGTTGCAGGATACAAAATCAACACACAGAAATCTGTGGCTTTCCTATATACTAACAATGAACCAACAGGAAGAGAAATCAGGAAAACAACTCCATTCACAATTGCATCAAAAAAAATAAAATACCTAGGAATAAACCTAACCAAAGAAGTGAAAGACTTATACTACAAGTCACTCTTAAGAGAAATTAAAGGGGACACTAACAGATGGAAACTCATCCCATGCTCGTGGCTAGGAAGAATTAATATCGTCAAAATGGCCATCCTGCCCAAAGCAATATACAGATTTGATGCAATCCCTATGAAACTACCAGCAACATTCTTCAATGAACTGGGACAAATAATTCAAAAATTCATATGGAAACACCAAAGACCCCGAATAGCCAAAGCAATCCTGAGAAAGAAGAATAAAGTAGGGGGGATCTCACTCCCCAACTTCAAGCTCTACTATAAAGCCATAGTAATCAAGACAATTTGGTACTGGCACAAGAGCAGAGCCACAGACCAATGGAACAGACTAGAGAATCCAGACATTAACCCAGACATATATGGTCAATTAATATTTGATAAAGGAGCCATGGACATACAATGGCGAAATGACAGTCTCTTCAACAGATGGTGCTGGCAAAACTGGACAGCTACATGTAGGAGAATGAAACTGGACCATTGTCTAACCCCATATACAAAAGTAAACTCAAAATGGATCAAAGACCTGAATGTAAGTCATGAAACCATTAAACTCTTGGAAGAAAACATAGGCAAAAACCTCTTAGACATAAACATGAGTGACCTCTTCTTGAACATATCTCTCCGGGCAAGGAAAACAACAGCAAAAATGAGTAAGTGGGACTATATTAAGCTGAAAAGCTTCTGTACAGCAAAAGACACCATCAATAGAACAAAAAGGATCCCAACAGTATGGGAGAATATATTTGAAAATGACACATCCGATAAAGGCTTGACGTCCAGAATATATAAAGAGCTCACACGCCTCAACAAACAAAAAACAAATAACCCAATTAAAAAATGGGCAGAGGAACTGAACAGACAGTTCTCCAAAAAAGAAATACAGATAGCCAACAGACACATGAAAAGATGCTCCACATCACTAATTATCAGACAAATGCAAATTAAAACTACAATGAGGTATCACCTCACACCAGTAAGGATGGCTGCCATCCAAAAGACAAACAACAACAAATGTTGGCAAGGCTGTGGAGAAAGGGGAATCCTCCTACACTGCTGGTGGGAATGTAAGTTAGTTCAACCATTGTGGAAAGCAGTATGGAGGTACATCAAAATGCTCAAAACAGAATTACCATTTGACCCAGGAATTACACTCCTAAGAATTTACCCTAAGAATGCAGCAATCAAGTATGAGAAAGATCAGTGCACCCCTATGTTTATCGCAGCACTATTTCCAATAGCCAAGAATTGGAAGCAACCTAAATGTCCATCGATAGATGAATGGATAAAGAAGAAGTGGTACATATACACAATGGAATACTACTCAGCCATAAGAAAAGGGCAAATCCAACCATTTGCAGCAACATGGATGGAGCTGGAGGGTATTATGCTCAGTGAAACAAGCCAAGCGGAGAAAGAGAAATACCAAATGATTTCACTTATCTGTGGAATATAAGAACAAAGGAAAAACTGAACGAACCAAACAGCAGCAGAATCACAGAACTCAAGAATGGACTAACAGGTACCAAAGGGAAAGGGACTGGGGAGGATGGGTGGATAGGGAGGGATAAGGGGGGGAGAAGTAGGGGGGTATTAAGATTAACATGCACGGGGGGGTAGGAGAAAAGGGAGGGCTGTACAACACAGAGAAGGCAAGTAGTGATTCTACAACATTTTGCTATGCTGATGGACAGTGACTGTAAAGGGGTTTATAGGGGAGACCTGATATAGGGGAGAGCCTAGTAAACATAATATTCGTCACATAAGTGTAGATTAGTGATACCAAAAACAAAACAAAACAAAACAAAAAAAAGGACCGTTCCTGTGTGGTAACCTCCAATGAGTTCTACACAAGGGTATAAAGGGCATATACAAGTGTAGGCAAAGGGTCTGTTTGCGTTTATACAGAAGATCAAAGCCTAATTTGGCTACCCCGAAAATGAACTAAGATACGATATGAAAGAGAACTTCTAACATCAGCACTCTCTGGAAGACTCATGCCAGAAGATGATCATCAAGAAACCCCAACAAAGATCCACGCACTGCTACAGGTGTAGATGCACTCATCCCACCAGCTCCTGGACTTGCCATGGGAATGAAGGAGATATCTAAGCTGGCCTGTGCATACAGTAAAACAACAAATTTGACTGGATCTATACTGTTGGAACTCAACCAAGAATTAGGAGAAGTGCAAATTGTAGCGCTCCAAAATCTTACAACTACAGACTATTTACTGTTAAAAGAACACAAGGGATGTGAACATTCCCCAGGAATGGGTTGTTTTAATTTGTCTGATTTCTCTCAGACTGTTGAAGTTCAGTTGGACAATATCCACCACATCATAGATAAGTTTTCACAAATGCCTAAGGTGCCTAACTGTTTTTCTTGGTTTCACTGGAGATGGCTGGTAATTACAGATATGCTTTGGTTATGTAACTATACTCCTATTATGTTAATGTGTGTGCACAATTTAAGTAGTAGCTTAGAACCTATATATGCTGAAGTTACTCTACAAGAAGATATGCCAAAGAAATAATCAAATCTTCCCATGTTTTCTTCCACCTGCTACTTCTATAGCTTTTCTTCTTCCTTCCTAATTATAACCCTTAAATAGAATTCGTGCCTCATATCAAATTTACCAAGTATCATAATTCTTCCAAGTGGTAAAGATACCTCAAGACAAATGCTGGGCATAGAAGCTACAGGGCATAAATATGCAAAGAAATAAAAAGCTAACCATTTCAAACAATAAGGCTTCTCGCTCACTTACCAACTCTACATTTCCCTGTATGGCCCCGGAAGATGACTGGTTAGCCAGAGACGGGTAAGATTCCTCAAGGGAGGAACAACCTAAGACAGGCACAGTCGCAGGGGGGTCATCAGGTGAGAAATTGGGGATCAACAGAGGTGAGGCTTAGAACCTCCCCCCTCCTGTTCTGAGAGAAATCTTCTGCATCTGTGGATGTTTTATTGCCCTTGTCTAGCTTGGATTAACACATAGTCTACAGGCACACACCTGATCATCTACATTTGCTCTCTTACAACACTAAACTATGTTTTCGACCTTTATCTTGTATCTACCTACCACTTCAGCATTTTATTAAAAATAATAATAATAAAGAGAGAAATGTGGTATCCACATATAAATCAAGTATAAAAACCAAATGAGTATTCATATTTGAACTGACTGTTTATAGTTCATAATGCATGAGCAAAACCGAAAGTTTCTGTGATGACTGCCCTTGTACTGTTCACTATGTAACTTATTCATTATGTAAGAATTTGTTCTCCATGTAAGAACTTGTTTGTTATGCCTCAGAAGATTGGAGACTGACGAAAATTAGGCTTGGGGTGGATTAATGATTGTGCATTGAGCATTGACCCCCGTATACAGAATTTTATTGTCGTTAACAACCATTTGATCAATAAATATGAGAGATGCCCTCACAGAAAAAAAAAAAAAAAAGGACAGACTTCCAATGGTAAAATAAATAAGTAACCGGGATGTAATGTATAGCATAAGAAATATAGTCAAGATATTGTAACAGCTTGGTAGGGTGATAGCTGGAACCTAGAATTATGTATATAAATGTTTTATCACTGTGTTGTACACTTGAAACTAATGTAATGTAATACTGTGCGTCAACTACCCTTCAATAAAAAATAATTATCTAAAAAAAAAAAAGTGCCCAATAGAAGCCACAGGGCATAAATCTGCAAAGAAGTAAAAAGCTAACCTTTTCAAAGAATATTGCTTCTCTCTCACTTACCAACTTTACATTTCCCTGTATGGCCCCGGAAGATGACTGGATTGCCAGAGACGGGTAAGATTCCTCAAGGGAGGAACAACCTAAGACAGGCCCAGTCGCAGGGGGGCCATCAGGTGAGAAATTGGGGATCAACAGAGGTGAGGCTTAGAACCTCACCCCCCCTGTTTTGAGAGAAATCTTCTGCATCCGTGGATGTTTTGTTGCCCTTGTCTAGTCTATAGGCACAGACCTGATCATCTACATTTGCCCTCTTACAGCACTAAATTATGTTTTCTACCTTTATCTTGCATCTACCTACCACTTCAGCATTTTATTTTAAAAATAATAATACTAATAATAATAATAAGGGAGAAATGTGGGATTCACATATAAATCAAGTATAAAAATCAAACGAATAATCATATCGGACTTGATTATTTATAGCTCATGAATCGTGATCAAAACCGAAAGTTTCTGTGATGGCTGCCCTTGCACTGTTCACCATGTAAGAACTTATTCACTATGTAAGAACTTGTTCATCATGTAAGAACTTGCTAGTTATGCTTCAGAAGATTGGAGACTGTTGAGAATTAGGCTTGGGGTTGATTAATGATTGTGCATTGAGTCCCCTATACAGAATTTTATTGTTGTTAACAACCATTTGATCAATAAATTTGAGAGATGCCCTCTCAAAAAAAGAAAAAAGTGTCCAGCAATTAGGAAAAGGTTCTTAAATGTATTAAGAAAAATGAAGCTTGGTTATGCCCTTAATGAAGGCCACATAGTCACAATAGTGTTAATACTGCTTTTTTTAACTATTTAGAGACAATCACTAGGCAAAATACAAATTCTGTAATTATGGGTACAAAACAGAGTCTAAGTTCTGTCAACTTCAAGTATATAAAAGTAAAAATAGAGATTACAGAAGTTTGAAGGTAGAAATGGAGGGGAAAAAGAAGAAAGGCATGGAAAGGACCCTACTCTTCTCATTTTACAAAATAGGAAAACAAAGGGCTACCGTCTAAAATAGTGCTATATCCAGAGGGAGGAGGAAGAGGAAAGCTATAAACTCATAACCCTCCTCTATCATGCAAAATCATAGATAATATCTCAAATAATCAATGAAGAAATAACAGTATGATATATTACTCAGAGATATGGAGATAAATCCTAGGAACATTAAAAATGGGAACAGAAATAACTGAATTAAAATTATTCCACTCTGTGGAGCAGGATTGCAACAATAGAAGGATGGAGCAGGAAACTGCTGCTTTTCATTATAAAATCTTCTGCATTATTTGAGAAATTCAATCACTTGCATGTACTACTTTGAAGACAAAGGAAAACATTTTTAAAAGATGCATTTGCAATTTCTTGAGATAGTTTTGCAATTGTCAAGTTCTTATGTGTTAGCACAATTTTCTTTAGTTGGCATCTTAAATTGTTTTCAACTTCTTAAAGATAAAATTCTTGTATGATGTGGGGAACTTTGGGAAGTTGAATAAATATGTTTAAGTCTGAAGGAGAACAAATTATCAGCTTTCCTAGGGAGTCCTCAGGCCTTGGTCTCCCATTGTTTTAATTATATATCCTTTTTTCTCTTGGTCAAGAATTGGCAGGTTTGCAAGATAATTAGTTTTCTGAAGTCTCCAGAAGCTCCCACCATAGCTACAATTTCTCATATACACCCTGGTTTTCCTTCCTGGTTGGGATGGGGAGGAAGCTGAGGGGAAATAGGACGCCTCTTTGATATTAGGGAGGAAATTCAAGATCTTCTGAGGGTTCGCAGGCTTCATAATGGGGCTGAGTCTTAGAACTCTGCTGACAGTCTTAAAACACCTAAGTGTGGTGTGAGGCCAGGTAAACCAGAAACACAGCTAAGATCCTAGGTTCCCACCAAGCCATTACATAGAGACCAAGGGCCACAGCAAGGCAATTGCGGCTTCCCCATCACACTTCTCCCAAGTGCCAGGCAAGCATGTCCTATCATAGGCTGAATCTTTGGAGTTTCTCCTCTAGCATGTAGAAGGGAATCCCACCATTTTACATGATTTTGTCTACCCAGAGCCGTGAGACCACACCCTGTTTCAAAGAAGGCCAGTCTGCAATAAAGAAGAACGAAGATGAGAAACAGAAAGAGACCGCAACCCTGTTCAAGTCCCTGGTTCTGCTTATTTCTAAGGACTATTTATATCCCTGCTCTCAGGATATTGTTTGTTTTGTTTTGTTTTGTTTTGGGAAAAGGGGAAGGAAAGTAGGTTTTGTTACCTGAAGCCTATGGGTCTCTCCCAATTGAGAATTACCAAATTTCATGAAGAAAACTGTGCCTTCCTACAAGTGTTAGCTGTTGAGTATGGAGACTGCCCCCCAAGAAATGGAGTCCCCTGTCTACAGAAGACCAAAATTTACTCTTCACTTTGGAGCAGCATGATAAAGATATAGTTTACCCAGGAAACCAGATGTCGCAGCCTCTTCCATAGCACCTATTCATTGTCATGAAAGCATATTCTCAGATGTAACCTTCTAGGCATGTATTTCCACCAAAGAAGCTGACTTAGGCTGCTGGAAGTGGATGAGGATCTAAGATGGCTTTCCATAGAAACCAGTTTTGTAGTATTTATCTTCTCCTTTACCAAGTGAGTTGTAAATCATTTGGTTTTTATTCATTTCATTTTCTTTCCCCCTGAGAGAATGTTTGGTTAGGGAAGTAACTATGTGAGCTGGAATATTCCTTGCCCTCTGCTTGTTGTCAAAGCTGGCTCCTCCACATTTAGAGGCACAGCTTTTCCATCTTCTATTCCCACGGAGCCTCATGATTTGCATTTAGTTTGTATACTTTAACCAAAAAGCACTTTGGGGTGAGTCCTTTCAGGGTATTACTTCATCTGGAGAAATGCCATGGTATCTAACAATGTTTATAACAGGCTCAGAGTACAAGCAAAGGAAATTTAGATTCATTTACACATGACCTGATAAAAGCCTGTCAAGGAATATAAATTGTTTGCCCTCATTCACATCTGGAAATGTTTAATTTTTCTATGAAAATATTTGTATAATGGACAATTTTCTGGTTAGAAGAATATTAATTGCTATAATTTCACAAGGAACTGGCCCTCTGTTACTCCAGATGCTGATAAGGAAAACATGCATTGAATACAGAGTTTAGCTTTAGCTGTTACTTTTCTCTTTAAGAATGAAAAGAAAAGGATTTCTACCTCACAGCTTTTTAAAATTTTGACATACAAGTAACACACCATAATATTCACCCCCTTTAAAGTACCATTCAATAATTAAGGGGATATTCACAAACTTATGCAACCATCACCACTACGTAATTTCAGAATATTTTCTTTTTTAGAAACCCTGTACTTACTAGCACTTACTCTCTGCCCATCTCCCATCCCCAACTTCTGCCAAACACTAATTTACTTTCTGTTCCAACTCACAGCTTTTTTGTTTGAATTTTCTCCCAATCTATATAAAACACCAAATTAAATATTATATATATTTTTATATATGCAAGGGAGGCGGTAAATTAGAAAAAGGATTAAATAAATTGCTGATAAATATAGCATCCATTCACAATATTTACTCCTTTATTTATTCATCATCTAACAATCACTCATTGAACACCTCTTGTCCTAGGGGTTTTTTAGAGGTAGGAGCACATCCAAAGCCTCCATACACTGGAGGAAGCATATAAGAAATTAAGGTGCAATAGAAAAGAGAATATAAATACACATGCTCTGGCATCATACCCACAGTAGGAAAAGTTGCATTTTACTTGTGATAGTGTAAAAATACCTTATGTAAATAGAGATCACAGATTAGAGACCATAGAAAGAACATATTACGGCTTCTTTAGAAATTAATGGTAATGATCTCGGATGAATTTTTTTTTCCCTTTACAGTTTACATGTCATTTCTAAAGGCTCTCATGAGGAACTGGGGTCAAGTGCCAAATTCCTCTCTTTCATAGTGAAAAAAATTTTAAGACATCTCTATATTACGCCTTCTGCTCTCTCAGTTCATGTATTTCTGGAAACAAACCACCCCAATATAAGGGGCTTAAACCAGCAATCATTTATTTTGTTCACCCGTGGGCAGCTGGGGCAGAGCTCCGAGCGGACCGCGCATCTCTCCCCCGTGGCGTCCGCGAGGGGGCGGGACCGGGAGGCGCCCCTTTCAGGATGGCAGGCAAGCCGGGGCCCACTGCGGGCTGCGAGTTTGAGGTCTGGGGCTGGAGGCCGGGTCTCAGGTCCTCTCTACGTGAGCACAAAAGAAATAAAAGAAAATAGCCCAAAACCAAAGAGGTTGGTCGCTTATCGGGGATGGATAGAAAAGGGTGGATGAGGAAGATAAAAAGGGCAGCAGAGATGATTATCCTGCTTTTGATAATCTTCCTGAGGTTGTAGGAGATATGCATTTTAGAGGAAGCCAGGCAAAGGCACATGAGAACTCCATCCTATTTTTGCAACTTCTCTACTAAGTCAAAAATTTTTTCAAATTTTAAAAAAATATTTAGGCACTTGGAGAGGAAAAAAAATCTTCTCTGATCTCTCCAACATCTCTCTCTATATACGTGCCTCAATCAGTAGCCAGCAACTGCTAAAACCTTGTAAATGGAATGCTAAAAACAATCTTTCCTTGATGGTGTTTTTGTTTCTTTTTTGGGAGTTCAAATCAAATAAGAACCAATCTTGACTGATCTCTCAAAGAGTAGTTTTCCACCGCTAAGACAGTGCTAAGTCATTACTCAAGGGGTTTTCAGCTGTGAAGTGATAGAAATTAAATTCAACATTAGCTTTTTTAAGCAAAGTAAAAAATGGGAGATGGTTGTTCGCTGACTCACACAGCTAGAAGGTTTATTGGAGCAGCTTCTAAGGAATGTCAGGGCCTGGGTGAGGAGTGGAAGCCCCATCCTCCTTCAAATCTCGCCCCTCCTCTCATCTCAGCCTGCACATTGGAATCATTCTCTCCTGCCACAGACATACTTCCTCCAGGTAGCCGAGAAGCAGGGCCACTGGCAGTGCCAGGCTGTCACTCTAGTAAAACAATTCCAGCAGAAAAGAGCCTCCTTCTTCTGGCTTCCTTCTAACAACCTTCAGAGAATATGAATTGGCCCTATTTGGGTCATATGTGCAATCTTTCAGTTCAAGCAGTTTCCAAGGGCATAGAGCTCTATGATTGACTAGGCCTGGGTCTCAAGCTATTGCTGGCATTGAAGTGCACCACCAAAATTCCCCTCAAGAAAGGACTGGCTGCCCAGCTGTGAGGAATGTGGTTTGTTGGCAGAGTTTGTCTGATGATAGCCTAATGCCTCCTCTGCTAAATCCGTCTTCGTCTTTTCACAGATGTTAAACCCCTTGATAAACTTTCATAAGCCAGGACTCCTTGGAGAAATGATCAATTTCAGGTCTGAAATATATATGTATTTCTCAGATGTAGATAGATAGATATAGATAGGTAGATGATAGATAGATGGATGGATGGATAGATGAAAGATAGATAGATAGATAGATAGATAGTTGATAGATAAATAGGCATAGATATCTCAGAAAATATATAAAATGATCTGGGAACATCTTGTCATAAAGAAAGCAGAAAATCTATCAACAACTGATTTTAGCATCAATATAATACCACAGGACTGAAACACATCAAATATGTTTATATGCATGAGTTTATAATGGTACATTTTTTTTTTACTTGCTGAATACTTGTGGAAAATGCCAGGGTACAACTCATTATTTTGAAAACTGGTAAATAAAGGAATAACCAAACATTTATTTGCCTCTTCATAGTAATTACACCTAAAGGTAACCAAATAGTTGATGAGAATTTCCTCTTATTAGAAGCATTCCAGCTAATAAATGAAGAAGCGATGTGTGTTAGTGCTTGTTCCCTGAGAAGCAGATGCTAAGGCTAGATAAAATACTCAAAGATTTTACTTGCTGAAATGACCATGTGAAAGAAAACATGGAGAGAGCAGGTAAAGCCTGGGAAAGCTGCTGGACTGTGATGAAAATCCTCCTTCGGAGTGAAGGACAGGGAAAGCAAGCTGGCTGAAAGCATTCTAACCAGCTGTGCAGCCTAAGGAGGGTTTGCCAAAGAGAACTTAAGTCTGTGTCTCCTGGAAACACACCTGCCTTACTACCCCCACTGCACTCAGTCATTGGAGTGGCAGCTCATGGGAGGCATGGCTTCCGTACCAACGAAATCCTGGATTTCAAAGCACAGGAGCTGAAGCTGTTGGTTAATTATGTTCTCTGAAGTAGGAGGTCTCCTGGGTACATTCTCACCACTGCCGCAAGGTGCTAAAATTTGAATATCACTGTTTTGCAACCTGTAATGAAAGAATGGACCTAAGCAATCATCATCAACGAACATCAGAGAAATAAATACAACTAAATATTATGAGCCTTATGGAAGTATACAGCAATACCTAAGAAGTGATCTTGATCAGAATCTAATCAAGCTTCTAGGTCTAACTAGATGTAGATCTAACCACTATACAGAAAATACAGGGGGCAGAGGAATATGTTAAATGGACATGGAGGTACAATCTACAAAATTTGGACTGCAGGAAACACGAAAGACAATCAGGCTTATTTCCTACAAAAATTGTGTATGGGAAGGAGGGTAAGAGGAGGAGGGAAAACAGAGAGGACCTTCTATAGAATAAAAAAAGATTGAAGAGATACATCAGGCAGTGGCAATGTATACAACTTGTTTAGACTTTGATACAAACTAAACAACTAACTAAAAAAAGTATGAGTTCATCAGAAAAACTTGGAACAATGACTATTTTATGATATTGAGAAATTTGGAGGGAGCTAGATATAAACTTTTTGGTCTGAGGGTGTTTTTAAGAGTTCATTTTAGTGATATTACTGAAATATTTACTGATATTTATCTGCCAGAGACATACTGAAAATATTTCCAGATACTTTTGATAGCAGTAAATATCAGTAAATACTGATATATTTAATGAAATGATGTCTGGAATTTGCTACAGAATAATCTAGACTTCCCCTGGATTATTTCATCATATCATTTCATCAGTAAATATTTTAGTGTTATCTCTAAAAGAAACTCTTAAAAAATACCCACAAACCAAAAATATTGCACTGAGCTCCCCTCTAAATTTCTTAATATCATCAAATATTCAATCAGTCTTCAAGTTTTTCTGATGATGTCAAATTCCTTTTAGGGAGTTGACTAGTTTGTACCAAAGTCCAAATAAAGTACATACATTGGAGAAAGAAGTTGTACTTTGGTGCAAGTATAAGCAAAACAGTGTAAGTCATGAGTTGATAATTGTTGAAGGCAGATGATAGGTCCATATAATTCTGTCAACTGAATTGTAGGCTTAAGTAAAAATGATCTAAAGAATATCTGAAAGCCAAGTAGAGTCATATGAAACCTTCTCTCCAACACAGCCTATGAACCACAAGTAGAGTTCAGTAGGGTAGCCATTCTATAATCCACCTCTTTCCAGGCTGGAGCACTGTGACATAATAAATATGTATTTAGTCTTTGTTCCCAGCTCCTGGTACAGGGCTTATAAAACCCTTATCATTTCCTGAGTAAGCGGGTTGATAGAAGCATTTTTTGAGGATGGAAATCCAAAGTTTTAATGGGGATATGTTAAGTTTGAGGTGTCTATTAGACCTTCTGAGGACATGTAAAGTATAAAGTTTTTCTAGCATGGACCCTATTTTTAATTTATCCCATTATCCCCATTAAGTCAAGGTATTGGGTCAGCAAAGTAGTCACTTGCCTTTCCCGACAATTCCTCTCTCTTCATCCTGGCTCATTCTATTCCACATCTGCCATGAGCACTCATTCAAATCCTCTTTCAAGGTTTACTCCACATAGAATTCATTTACTTTCCCAACCTAAGGTGGAACTCACCAATAATCAACTCCTATTACTTGGTATTCTGTCCACATTTTCCAGCTGTGTGCACTATGTCATCTTGCATCCTTCTCGAATTTTCCCTGCCATACCTCAAAGGGATGAGCTAGGTAATGAAGCAACTTTATTATCCATTCTGAGTAACATAATGCTAAACACAGACATGATGTGATTTGACCCTTTCCTTCATGTATTCATTCAGGGCTGGGACAGAGTGAGGCAAACAGGGGGTTTATGGGTGCAAAATTTAAGGAGACACTCTTAGTGAAATTGCAGGGCCAAATGATAAGTATTTTTTTACCCTGCTATGAACTGTATAGCCAATACTGCCTTCCAAAAAAAGAGTACCGATTTTTAATGTCACCAGAAATCAACACGTCCACCCATTTTGTAAAATCTTATCAAGACTGATAGTCATCTCTGGGGGGGTGTGGGGAAGATTATTGTTTCAGATTATAGTTGGTATCACAAGCATCTTTCAGTGATATGAGCTTACATGAAGTAAACATTAAAATGGGCCAAGCATCATCACTGACTCCTTAAATGACTTTGATAGGTAAACTTTATTTTTCTAACTTTAGAGGTGAGGAAACCAAAGCTCATGTTTTTGAGTAGCCTTTTGAGACCACATAGCTAACAAGTTGCACAGCTTACATTTTATCCAATGTCAGCTCAGCTACAAACTATGGCTCTTTTTACTGCATCAAGTCCAATATTTTTTTACCACTTTTTTACATTTGTATTTCCTTCCTTTTGAAATACTTGTTCATAATCTTTCAATTTCTGATTCTATCATTTAAACCTTTCAGAAGTGACAGTGAACACCTTCTTCTCACCCACTCTGAGATTGTTGGAGCAGCAAATATTTCCCACTAGGGCAAGGTGAGTGTTACAGGGTATAGTGAGAATGTTAAGCAGTAAATATGGGGTGCAGACACCAGAGTGCACAGAGTCCCATCTCAGCCAATCCCTAGCTGCCACCTCCTAGCCACCAGCAGTGCTGTGACTCAGTTTCCTCATCGGTTAGATGAGGATAATAACCTACCTATACCAGAAAGTTATGGGTAGAATTCAATGTAACATACACAGAGCATTTAGAACAATACCTACCATACAGTAAGGGAATTAATGTTCAGGAAAACAAAGAAAGGAATCCAAAGTAGCAGGAAAAAAAGAGAGACATGTCTGATTAAGCAGGGAATTCCAGGGAGCTTTTTTTCTCCTAAATACTACCTGTAAGCTCTCCAATAAATATACACTAAATCACAGTTATTTATTGTATTACAAGGAGAAAGTAAATTTTAAAAATTGGTAAACTCTGCCAGGCACATAAAAAGCAAATTATATAATGAATCAAATCTTTTTCACCCTAAAAAAATATATGAGTGTACTTAACACAATGTAGGAGAAAGATCAGGCCTCTCTGGGCAGGAAATATTTTCATTTTCAAGATAACAGAAAAACACCTTGAAATCTCTTTGCTGCCTGCGTTACCCTGGCCAATAAAAACCTCTGAATCTGTTCTTCGAACTACATATGGCAATAGAAACACTCCGACTTCTCCATTTCACTATCTTTCATTTCTAGTGAGATTTTTCACAGGCCACAAGATACTTCCTGCTGAGAACCCATTTCTTAACTGTAAGTACTTTAAAAATTAAGTATGTTTTAAAAGCTTATCTTAGCCCTGAGAAAAAAATTTCCTTTAAAGGTGTTTGATTTCCTTGTTTTTATTTCAAGCATGCTGTATTCTGAAGTTCCAATGAAAGACCAATGTTTCCTTATTTAATTGCTTTAAATTCAGTCAAACCCACAAGCATGTGCCAAGCATATGCTAGACACCATGCTTTTTAAAGCTGTGTAAGCTAACCTTGACTCCTGATCAATGACTGCTTTCAGGAGGAAACATATTAGATACTGTGTTTACTAACTGAATAATTAATTCTACTCTTCATTTCAGTGCATATTCATGTTTACTTATGCTGGTCCAATTTCTTTGTGCTTTGAAAAGATTTTACTCATTTAAAATATTTAGAAACAGGAGAGGGTCTTTTATAGATTCAGCTCATGAATCATGAGAATCCTTGAATTTTCAGAATGAAAGTAAGAAAAACAGTAGAATGCATTTTTTATGGTGTTTTATTTGTATGTGTTGACATATTACCCTACATGTATGGCTTATGAGATGAGAGATTATGAAATGGGAATGTTTTAATCAAAGCAGAAAAAATTCAAATTTCATGTCAGTGAGCACTAGAAAGAAGGGGGAAATCTGAGCAATATATTTAGCACCCAGATTGATTAACAGTAATAATGTTGATTAATGTTCATGTATAATTTGAATTTTAATACTAGTAATTAATATTAATAAGATGATGGGCTGTCCTTCTCAAGAGTGAGGTGTGCCAAGACAGGGGAAACAGGTTTAAGGTTGGTTGTAAACTAAGACTAATGGATGAAATTAGGATGTTTAAAATATGAGCTAAATTCTGCAAGGTTTCTTGGTATTGAGGCCATTGAGTGAAAGAAGCCTTCTAAAGAGAGGAATTGTGGCTGCTCTTCAAACCTTGTCCACGAAGATTACCATTTCGATTCCTCCTGCCTCCATTTTTCCTTTTTACTGAATGGCCGCAGCCAAACTGTTTTCATCATTCTCTGTTCCTGCGAGATCAAACGTGGTACTGAGGAGGAAACAGCTGGAAGTCCCTTAGTGATGGGCAGAGCTGCTGGCCATGGAGAAGGAGCTCCGGACACCTCCTTCACTCTCCATACCAAAGCAAGAGCAAGCCTTTTACACACATTGTTTGCTGAGCTGAATTGGCTCTGTAGTTATCTATAACACAAGAGAAATGAAAGGCCCAGGGCCATGGGGTATGAAGCGTGCTTGCAAAGCTGCTGGCACTGGAGTCTCCTGAACGCGAGGGCTCCGCAATCAGCAGCGGCAGAGGAACGCGTGGGGCTAGTTCAGTCTGTGCTTCTCGGGCGAGCTGGAGTCCCTGGCCTGAGCTGCACCTGCCTGGAGAAAGGATACCATTTTCCTTACTCTCACCAAGCTGTGTCTGCACTGAAAGGCCACCTTTCTCTACTTTACACGACAGCACCTATGGCGTCGGGGCAGCAACCCTGTGGGTGCTCTGCGCAGATTCCTGCACCGCAGCCCACAGCCCAGCGCAGGGCCCAGGCCTTTACATGGCAGACAAGCTCCCCAAGGCCCTTTACCCACACAAAGCATTGAGGACTACTGAATGGGAGAGACAGGTTTTGTAGATAAGGTCCCAGAAATGCTTAGAAACATCACTGGCACTGATGATATTTCAGGAAAGTTTTCTTCTGTTTTCAACCCCCACCCGGTTTTTGCTAAGTTACTTGAATGGCTCAGGTTAAAAACAAAATACTTAATGGCTGAAGCAAAAAGATTTGCTGTTGTTCGGGACATTTTGCACTTGTTTCTGCTGTATATTTTGTTGCAACTTAAAGGATCCCTAGACTTTTGAAATGATATTTTAACCACAGAGCTGCATAAAAGTGTGTTTGCAATCTCCTCTCAGTCTTAAACTTTATTTCCTCCAGTAAGAAATCTCAAGTGAGAGGTTACAAGAACCTTTCCAGGTTAAGCTAAATCGGCCAAATAGAAGTCTGGGGAGCTGGATCCCCCTAGGGCTCTCCTGGGCTCGCTGAATAGAGCAGCCTTCCCCACTGCCCTAAGTATACTTCACTAGAGATGAATTTCGAACTTTGAACTTCAAATAGCATGAGAAACCTGATGGAGCCCCCCTATCTGCTCAGTTCTCTGTGCTTAAGTCCCATCCCCGGAAGCACCTGGTCCCTTCACAAAGTCCTCTATTCAGAAGAGGAAGTGAAAGGTGGGAAGAAAAAGAAACTTAGAGATTCGACTGTTGGGCTGAAGACCGTTATAGGCCACTACCCTGAGAAGTGAAGTTCTGTTAAAAACTACAGAGCAGTCAGCACATGGATATTCTGGATGAAGTCACAGGTCAAAAAAAATAGACCGATTACCCTGGATTGGAGTTCAAAGTCACTCAGAATGCCCAAGTCTCAAACTGCTCTAATCGCTAACAGCAGCCAATTTGGAAAACAGCTATATATAGCAGATGTTGAATGAGGATAGGCAGGTGAAGGAAAGGACAGTTCTGTAACATCAGGCAACTTTTTATTCTGAAATCTTCAGCTTATTATATTCAAAATCACAGTATGGACTTCTTGAAAAATAAGCAAGTTAAATGAACATCTTTTTCCTCTGAGAGAGACTACAGAAAGGATATTCATTCATTCATTCATTCATTCATTCATTCAAGTGGTATTTATTGAATGCCAATTGTGTGCCAGGCTAGGAGCTAAGGAAAAGTAAAATACGAACAGTTTTAGGATAATCAGCATTTACCTCTTTGCATTTTTTAAAAATCACTTTATTTGCTTTTTGTTTCCAAAATGGATATGTCTTGTGTTGATTATAAAAGAAATAAATGGTAACTGTAAAAAACTTTTCAGACAATACACAAATTTATAAAAATAAAAGTAAAAAATATTTATCAGCCAATCACCCAGAAATAACCACCCAACAGTCTGTTGTATACAGCCACTCATATTTTTCCTAATAGTTGGTGATTAAAAGGAAATGCAAAAGAAAATATAAATACACTTTTTTTTTTTTCAGCATTTCCTGCAATGCCTCTTCCATTCAGGCCCCAACTGTAGGAAGCTATCACTCAAAACTGTGGTTTCTATCACTTCAGTACTCAAGTTTGGGATTTAGGGAAGAACTAAACCTTAGTGTTTCTGGCTGTGGGAAGGGGTTCTATGAAAAACAGCTATTGCTTAAATGGTTTGCAGGGTTGGACACTAGCCAGTGTCTGAATATGCACCATCTCCAACTGGCATCCTGCACTGACAGCAGGATGGGGAGAAGAGAATGTGGTAGGGGTCATGTTAACCAGTGCCTACTGTGTGCCTGCCCTGTGCTTAACTTTTGAGATCCATCAGTGAACATAGCCCACTGAATTCCCTGCCCTTGTGAACTTGCATTCCAGATTGGGGCTTACTTTTCCCAAAGCCAAATGAATTATTGTGAAAGGGGTGAGCAACAGAAATGGAGTAATTGCAATTTCTTTATTTCCTTTTTCATGAGTTTGACAGATGAATTTGTTGAGAGTGCTGTAGGCTTCCAAATAAGATGAAAAATGAGTATGTGCATCAGGAGTAGCATCTAGGGCCCACCTAATAGGTGTTAAAATCAGCGGGAGTGAAAGTTTCTCTCTGTCTTACAGTACTTTCGGATCAGAGGTAAGCTATCAGCCCACATAGTCAGATAAAAATTCTTAAAATTTATTATAAACACCTGATGAGACTGGGCGGCCCGACAGGGCCACCGGCCAGGTACCAGGAGAAAGCGGCGCCCTGACCCTGTCCCAGCCAGCCCCCACCCTCCCACAAGCCCCACCCGCACCCAAGCTCCCTGGAACCCCACCGCCCAGGCTTGCGACCTCCCCGGCCGCTCTCCCCCTGGCGCGTCCTGCATCCAGAGCCACCCGCCCGGAGGGACCGGACCGGCCCGGGACTCGCAGACACCCCACCCCAACGTGGCCGCGAGTTGCAGCCACTGGAGCTGGCCGTCCCCTGACTGCGGCCGACCCTGTCCTGGACTCTGTGCTGGCTATCCTGGAGAATTCACAGGCATAGGTGCGGTCCCAGCAGAGACTGCCTTCACTGGGAGGAAGAATGTGGGCGCCCGGTGATCAGCACCTCCCGCGCCCAGCTGCAGCTCGCAGCCACCATCCTGAGAAGCAGCGGTCACCCATCCACGCTCCGCCCTGCGCTGCTGACGCCCGCCCCGGGCACCGTAAATCGGGGAGGGGAGCGGCTCTCTGCCCTAAAAGGAAAACCAGAGGCCCCTTATGGCGGGGAGGGTTTGGCAGCTCGGCTCAGCCAGACTGAGACCTGCACCTCCCCAGGCGCGTCCCGCTGGGTCTCTGCCTCTTTGATCCTCCTCCCTGGCGGGGAGCCAGGGCACAGCCAAGAGCAAGCTGACCAGTTTCCCTGACCCGATGACTCTCCCCTTCAAAGTAGACTCCTCCCACACACACGGACACCCACAAAAACTGCACGCCGGGAATAATCAGCCCCCCAGATTGTGTGTTCACTTCCTAGAACCTTCTCTCACATTGCCTTCTGTGACATCCACGATGGTTATTAAATCTCTTATTGTTAAAGGACAGTAAAAGGGATCATAGTACATTTTTTAAAATAAGGCAAAAATCAAAACCAAAATCCATTTTAATGTATATGGAAGGGCAAGCCTAATAAATTTAAAATTAGCTTCACCCCTTCTGAATGCAGTTTATGGTATTTTATTCAAAAAAAGAAATTTTTTACAGTATTTCCTAAGAATTACAATGAGGAAAGGCACCTATAGTTCAAAATTTTTTAGAATGTCTATATTTACATTATATACTACTTGGATTTGGGAGTACATTTGACTCTTGAACAATGCTGGGGTTGGGGGTTCAAACCCCCCTGCAAAACTTTTGAACCCCCTGAAACTTTATTAATAGTCTACTGTCGACCAGAAGCCTTACTGATAATATAAACAGTTGATTAACACATATTTCGTATGTTAGATGAATAGTATACTGTAGTCTTACAATAAAGTAAGCTAGAGAAGAGAAAATGCCTTTTCAAATTGTCACAAATTTCCAGTTTCCGGTATAGCTATAAAAAAAATCCTCATATAAGTAGACCCTCACAGTTTAAACCTGTATTGTTCAAGGGTCAACTGTATATTTTTACAGAATTTCTAACAGATTATTTTTGTATTTTTCGTGGCAAATCAAATGGGACTCCCCTCTTATATTATTCTTTATGTTTTGGTGGGTTTTTAAAACTAATTCTAAATTTATGAAAAATGTTGCACAAATAGCACCCAGAGACAGTAACAAATGTTGGCTAGGAAGTAAAAAAATTGGAACCCTGGTACAAAATGCAGCCATTTTTTAAAAACAGTTCAAAGTTCTTCAAAATGCTAAACATGGTGTGGTGGTATAGCAGTGCGCTTTGAGTTAGCATTTTGACCCAGCAGTTTCATTTCTGGTACATACTCAAGAGAAATGTAAACAAATGTCCATACAAAAACCTGTGCACAGATAGTAATAGGAGCATGATTCATAAATAACCAAAAAGTAGAAACAACCTGAAGACCCATCAACTGACAAATGGATAAACACAGGTATACCTACACAATGGGATATTACTCAGCAGTGAAAAGGCACTGGTGCATGCATGCTACAACATGGGTGAACCTTGAAAACATTATGTTAATGAAAGAAGTCAGTCATGAAAGACTAAGCTGTTGTCTCCCCTTATCCACAGAGAATATGTTCCAAAACCCCCAATGGATGCCTGAAACCACAGATAGTACCAAATCCTATATATACTATGTTTTTTCCTATTCATACATACCTATGAAAAAACTTAATTTATAAATTAGGCACAGTAAGAGATTAACAATAATAATAAAATAGAAATATTATAACAATATATAATAAAAGTTACATGAATGTGCTCTCTCTCTCAAAAAATATCCTATTGTACTGTACTCAACCTTCTTGTGATGATATGAGATAATAAAATGCCTATGTGATGAGATGACATGAGGTGAATGACATAGGCCTTGTGATGCAGCATTAGGCCACTACTGACCTTCTGACCATAAGTCAGAAGGCAGATTATCTGCTTCCAGACCATGGTTGACCATGGGTAAATGAAATTGTGGGATGCAAACTGCAGATAAGGGGCACTACTGTGTTCTATGATTCCATTAATATGAAATGTCTAGAATAAGCAAATCAATAGAAAGCAGAATAGCTGTTGTTTAGAGCTGGGGAAAGTGAGGGGAAATGGTAAGTGACTGCTAATGGATGTGGGGGGTTTTTTAGGGGGAGGCATGCTAAAATATTCTAAAATTAGATTATGGTGATACTGTGAAATTATGAATATACTAAAACCACTGAACCGTACATTTTAAATGAGTGAAATGAGTGAACTTTATGGTATGTAAAAGATATGTCAACAATGCTATTTAAAAAATAGCATGCATAATCCCCATATACCCTTCATCCATCTTTCCCCATTCTTACTCTTACATAACCATAGTACAAATATTGAAACCAGGAAATTAAAGTTGATGAAATACCACTGATTAATTAATTACAGATCTTAATCAAATGTTATTAATTGTCCCACTAATGTCTTGTGGAAGAGAAACGCAGCCTTTGCCATCCAGGAGCTGGTCTGGTGCTATCAGCTAAGGCTTTGGTGTTGCTGCAAGCTGGCTTGGCACTCACTGGAGATCTTTTTTTTTTCTTTTGAGATATAAGTGACATATAACATTATATTAGTTTCAGGTGTACCACATAATTCAATATGTGTGTATTGTGAAATGATCACCACAATATGTCTAACATCACCATAGTTACAATTTTTTGTGTGTGATGAGAACTTTTAAAATTTATTCTCTCAGCCACTTTCAAATATACAATACAGTAACGTTAACTCCAGTTGTCATGCTGTACATTACATCTCCAGGACTCATTTATTTTATAACTAGAATTTTGTACCTTCTGACCACCTTCACCCATTTCCCCCACTCCATACTCCAAGTCGGCAACCACTGATCTGTTCTCTGTTTCTCTGACTCAGGCTTAGTTGGGTGGTTGGTTGGTTTTAGATGACACAGAGAAGTGAGATCACATGGTATTTGTCTTTCTCTGTCTTACTTCACTTAGTGTAATGCCCTCAAGGTCTGTCCATGTTGTCACTCACACACTAGTCTTGGTGTTCTCCTCTTGCACATAAGTAATTTCACAGAGCATCAACATTGGATAAGGCAACTCTGTGCCCATGATGGATCCAGATAAAAACTCAAACACTCCATAATAATATTTGGACACAAATGAACTTTAAACATTATCCATGCCACTAAGTACCAAGCATTTCTCTTTCCTGGCTAATAAGAGTGTCTGCTGCTACTTTACCTACTGCAGGGTTAGCTTCGCTCTAGTCAGCGCCCCCTAGAGGTAATATCTATTAATACACCCAATCATATAATTGTATTCCACTACCTGAAGCATTTCTTAATCCTGCTCCAAATCACCTAACCAAATTAAGTATTTTCTAACACCCTCCTAGACATACCCTACAGTTGCCATGATGTGCCTTATCCCCTGCTACAACTAAATAAACCCAGCATGTTCAGCTACAGATATACTCTTCATGGTCTCTGGCTGGAGAGCACTGACAGTCCCTTTTCTGTCAATTTAATCCCGGGGAAAAATTCAGGATCTTAAACCGCATTCGGTCACCATGTCTCCTTAGTCTCCTCCCATCTGGAATATTTCTCGGTCTCTTTATCTTTCATGATCTTGACAATTTTAAAGAGTATTGGCCAGTTATATTATAGAATATCCCTCCCTTTTGTTTGTCTGATACTTTCTTATGATTAGGTTCTGATTATGAATTCTTGGTAGGAATAACACAGACATGATGTTGTGCCCTTCAGTGCTTGATAATAAAGCACATGATGTCACTATGTCCCATTACTGGTAATATTAACTCTGATTACTTGGCTAAGCTAGTGTCTGCCAGATTTCCCCTCTATAAAGTTGCTATTTTTCCTTTTGTAATTATTGATTGTCTGTGAGGAGACACTTTGAGACCATGTAAATATCTTGTTTCTCATACTTTCAAAGCCCACCAGTTTTAGCATCCCTTTGAGTCTTGCCTACAACAATTTTTACTGTGGTGTTTGTGAAATGGTGATCTTATATTTCCATCATTCCTCCTGTATTCATTAATGGGAATTCTGTCATAAGAAAGTGTTATCTCTTCTCCATCATTTTAAACTCTTCTTTTATTTATATTGGTATGGAATATTGAATAGTTATTTTGGCCTATGAGTTATAATCCATTATTAACATTATTTTGCTGTTCAAACCATCCTAGCTTTGGTCATTGGCAGAGCCATAAAGTTGGCTCTGAGGTCCTGTCTCTAATCCATTTTTGAGCACTTTTTAATCACAAAATGGTATTTAGAAACCAAGATTTCAGCATTAGGTATACTCATTAATACTGGGTTTTTTTGTTGCTTCTAGGTCCTCTCAATGGACAGAGCTGGGAAATATATATATACACATACATACATATCTACATCTATGCATGTGTGTGTGTGTGTAAATAAAGAGTTCATACTTCTGATTCCAATCCAACACAGGATTCATACTAGCTTTCTCCTTTCCTTACTTGTAATCTTTCTGACAGTGAAAAACCTCAATTTCATTATACAATGTATTTACATGCTTATTTGTTTAAGTCTATTGTGTGTATGTATGTATGTATGTACGTGTGTGTGTGTGTGTGTGTGTGTATGTAGATAGATAGATTGATAAATAGGAAGATAGAATTTCCTGAGTGGCTAATCCATACTCCCTGTGACAAAGATTACTAACTAGAATATGGTATTTATATAAATTATATTTGTCTTTAGCCTTATATTAAATAATCAAAATACTGAATTTTTCTTACCCACTCCCTTCAGTGTGGTTTTAATATTAGTTGTAATACAATTAGGTTAGTTGTTATTGTTTATATTGCATTTTGGGTGTCTTCCACATTCTGGTTGATTTTAATTATTCACTTATGTGTTCATTTGACATGTGAAATATTAACATTGTTTGGAGTCAGAGCTATACAAAGGGAAGTGTCACCCCATCCCTACTACTTTATTTCTATTCTTCCATTCTTTCCACCCCATTTTTCCTCTGACTGTAATAAATTTCTTTAAATTCTGTTTTATTCTTCCTATAGTTCTTACTGCACAATTAAACAGATACATGTGTGTCTTGTTATACACCTTTACTATTTACATGAAGGATATAGTACAACAGATACTTTATGGTACTTCGCTTTTTTCACTTAACAGTATATTTGAAACTGTACCATATCAGTTTATAAAGACTGTCCTCATTATTTTTTTGATAGCTGCATAACACTCTGTTGTGTGGATATACTATTAAGAAACACAATCCAGCTGAGTAAATTTTAAAGACCTTATTGGCTTCATTCAGCAATTCATGATCAGGCAGCAGCAAAGAAAAAAGTAGTATAATCACAAGGCCTGAGTATCTGAAGGCACTGTATTTTCCATTTTAGTGTTTTCCTTTTGTGCTTTTTAAAAACATGTCCTGAATTCTGAAATGGAAATGTATTACATCCCCATGCTAGCACACTGTAAAGGAAATAGGGCATTTAATATGTGCTTGATTTAACAAGACAATGAAAAGCACCTTCAATAAGTCTAACATTGAACTTGGTGCTAACGGACTAAAGATGTAAAGAGGGTTCCAATTCTCAAGGAGCTCACTACAAACAATGCCAAAGCCACACTACAAGCACTAGGATGGAGCGGGGCTCTAAAGCTGGAGGGCAAGGGGAGGAGTAGGGACTGTGGAGTGAACCAGAGAAGGATTCGAATTTCACAATTTACTTAAACTCTCTGAACCTCCATCTCTACATCAACTCACTGAAGATAATAATTCCTACTTTGCAGGGCTATTGAATCTAGTACATAGTACAGTGCCTGATGTAGAGTAGAATCTCCATGATTATTAGCTGATATGATTGCTAATAGAAGTATAAGAAAATTGTCAGAATAAATGTCCTTACTATGTTTTTTGTGTGTGTTTTTCTAAATGTACATTATAACCACTCTCCCTTATATTTATCTGATTGTTTATTGTTCACTAAACTCATCCCCAAATTTTATCTCACTTAAAATTCTCAATAAGCATGTGAGGCATGCAGGTCATACAGATTATTACAGGGTGGGTCTATTATACAGATTAATAAATGGAAATAAAATGACTGATTAAATGATTAGGCAGTAAATGACTTTCCAAGATCACACAATTTTGGAAACCAGGATTTGAGCAAAGATATTCTCACTCCAAATCTAATCCATGTTCCATAATGCTATAGTGACTCTATGATGGAAAGAAATGAGGACTAACCTAACAAAATGCACTTCATAAAAGCCTTTTCTGTGACACATAACCAGGGCTTGCCCCTAACACAGGGTCTGTCAAGCCAAAGGGATACAGGCTCCAAGTAAAGTAGAAGTAAAGGACCAGCATAGATGCAGGAAGATTGGAAAGGAAAGCTGTGATACAGTGATTTTAATAACAAATGTATATTTGACCTTCAGCCCTGTTCACAGCCCAGAGCTTCTAAAATCTTGGAATTTCTTAAGTGACAAGAGCTATAAAGGTGTCTTGTTATTCATAACAAGCCCCTCTTAACTACAGAGGAGTTTATGCTAATGAAGTGACTTTTGCAAAGCCCTGGAGGATGGGAGCTGGTTGCCAGGGGAACCAACCATGTGATTGGTTGGCACTTTAAGCCCCACCTGCCAGATCTCCAGGAAGGGGAGAAGAGGCTGGAGATTGAGTTCAATCACCAATGGCCAATGATTAATCAATCGTGCCTATGAGGCCCCCAGGAAAATTCAGAAGGACAGGCAGGGTTCAGAGAGCTTTTGGGCTGGGGTGTCAGAAGGGTGGCACACCCCAAACTCCATACAAAGGGTTCTGTACCTTACCCTATGTATCTCTTCATCTGGCTGTTCATTTGTATCCTTTAATATCTTTATAATATAATATAAAATAATATAAGATAATATAATAATATAGTAAGTAAACTGTTTTCCTGAGTTCTGTGAGTTCCTCCAGCAATTTAATTGAACCCAAGGAAGGGGTCAAGATATATATATATCTGTATATAACTCGTAGGTCAGAAGCACAGAAACAAATAACCTGGATTTGCAATTGGTGCCTAAAGTGGGGGAGAATAACTCTGTATTGGGGGACTGAGCCCTTAACCTGTGGTATATGATGCATCTACTATAGATCATGTCAGAATTGAGCTGAATTGTAAGCCACTCCAGCTGGTGTTGCAGAATTGCTTGGTGTAGGGAAAAGTACTACACATGTGGTGGTCAGAAGTGAAGTGGAGTATTCTGTGAATAGACAGAAAATAGGGCAGTTTTTTTCTTTACAACTGCTAAAAAAAAAAACAAGCCCAAAACAAAAGGGACCATTAAAAGGAGCAAGAGGGGCTGTAGGTGCACAAAAGCTTAGGATGGAGCAATTTTAGCATAGCCTGTTTTCTGCAATTCACTACTTCCTAACTATCACAGTGTTAAGCAGAAAAAGGCCAGTAAAGCCCACTAAATGGGACTCAGAGTTAACCAGATAAAACCAGAGAACCAGAAAAACTCAGAGTTAATGCCCTTTCCATGTGTTTTGAATCTGGGATGACCTTGAGACTGTGTCTAGTCAAAGGAATGCCAGTAAGACACGGCAGAGACATGGGACAAGCATCATAATTAATTTTCCTAAAAATGCTGGGATATAAACAGTACAGGAGGGACTCCATCTTAAGGCTAAGATTCCATTTTATAAACCAGAAAGAAGGGAAGTTAGATTCCTAACATATGCTTTGGTAATCAGCCAACAATATATCTTTAGGCAAGGCAAGCAGTTTTAACTGATATGTTCCCAGTGCTTAGGGGTAACCACTATCTTGGGAAGAACAGGATCAATAAATTCCTTGTGTTAAGTTTATCTTACAAAATTACCTGGAGGACTGACTATGGATAATGACATAGTGTCTCTGACCAGAGATAGACATAGTGAGACTGCATGATGAGTCTACACCCCTGATCCTTTATCCCACTCTTGAAAATCCTTAAAAGACAGAATCCCCAGCTTTTTAAGTGTGCCTCTTCTCTGAGGTTGCCCACAACCCCCTTTCTTTGAGTGTGTACCTTTTTGCCTTAAACAAACTTCTCACTGCTCAACTTATTACATAATGTCTCTGCTTTCTTCCAGGGGTAAGCATCTTAGTTACTTTCCTATTTCATTCTGTTCTCCAGGCTTAAGCACTAGTCTTCACTCTGTGTCTGTTCTACTGTAGATAAGCAGGGAGAGGCTACTGAGAGCTCTGATTTGGGCTTGCAAGTTTCTGTCATCTGGGTAGTCCCAGGCAGAACTGCAGCTGTAAGAGCATGCTCTTTAGTAGCCTGCCTGAAAAATCTCCTTTCTTTGCCTTTGAGAAGTTTTCAGAACACAGTCTCACTCCATCCAGCACTCTGTGGCTCCACCAAATCCTGGGGTGTTAAGGTCTTAGTTCCCATTCTGTGCAGATTTAAGCAGGCACTAGACACCAGGGTACCCTGGCTTTAGGAGTCAGCAAGGGATCTGCCCTATTCTGAGCAGGGGTTCAATGAGCTTCTCTTTCCTCCCTCTGCTCTTCCTTGCTCTCTGCTGCCAGCAAAGCAGCTGCCCTTCCCTGCTGCTCTCACTTTAATGAATTCTTTCCTCACCTTGTACTCTGACTTCCGTGCATCTCGGAACCAAATTCCTCCCCAGAACATGTTGGCCATTTGTTTCCTGTCTTGGTGGGTACCAGGTTCCTGTCTAAAAACATTGCAAACACTGTTCCACTCCCTCACTCCAAGAGAAGCTTCTGTTGGTTTTACCAGTTCAGTGGCTTCCATCCCCTCAGGGGCCTCTGCCCTTTGGGGAGTAGAGATAGAAATTATGAGCAAGCAACTTTATCATAATTGCCTCCCTCCCCTGTGGAGCAGAGTACCTCAAAACAGGCATCCAGGAATAACCTGGAAGCTACTTATACCAACTTTTTCCTTTTCAGACGCCACCATTTAAGAAGACCCTCATCGAAAATGCAAGCCCCATCGCAGTCACCGGTGGTCATTGTAACTCAGCCCGTGAGTGGCCCCATGCCCCAGACCTCCAACTGGCAGACAGGCATGTGTGACTGCTTCAGTGACTGCGGAGTCTGTAAGCAAGGGGAGCGGGTTTGGTGGGGGAAGGGGGGCAGGGGGAGGGTGAATGCCCCCACGACTGACATGGGGTGAATTACCAAAGACCAAATGGTCCTTCATTTCTCCCTTATTGTAGTAGAGGTTCCTGACATATTACAGGGCACCCTGCATGTCAGGCAATGGTATGTTAACAAAATAGGCCTGTGTTGGTTATAACTTAATTCTTCACAGAATAGTCTTACTCCTAAAGTAAGTTCTGGAGTTAAGAGTAAAAAAGCTCATGATTCTAAGAACAGGACTGGCTTAATGGTTATAAATAGACCATACGTTAAATTAAAAGAGACATTTCAAGTTTAACTCGATTTTAAAAAGTTACACATAGATGAAACTCATTACTTTGTAGTTATGCTGTGCCCAGTACACAAGGGATAGTTTTCATCTATCGGCTCAGAAAAGAATTATTTTAATTTATACATTTAAGCTTTTTATTCCTCTGAGAATAAAGAATTCTAAAGGCAATTGCTTCTGATTGGGAAAAATATCTCTGATTGCTTTGTTTTCTTTTTATGAGCTCTCTCTAAGCTTGGGCAAAAGTAAGTGAGACTGGGGTGTCAGAGAGGATCGAAGTGCTTAGTTCTCAGCACTAGCCAAGAAACAAACAAATCTGCCTACAAAAAAATTGCCTCTGAGGTTTATTTGCCTGTCTCAAGTCTATATAGTGTTCTTAGACAAGGAAAGAAACTACATTAACCTGTAACCTACCACTGAAATTAAGATTTGGTATCAGGTTAATAATTACATTGAAAAGCATACAGGGAAATAATTAGCAGGAAATGGAACAAGAAATTGGGTTTGTTTATTCATTCTCATTGTCTTAGTGGATGACCTGGGGTAATGACTTACACATCTCAGGACATTAGATCAACTTTTGTAAATGGTAGTGATAATTAGACTGCATTATTAAAACCCTCAAAAGATGAACATTCTGATCCTTCAGCCCTTAGTATTTTTTACTCAAGCAAGTGAATTATAAGTTCTAATTTGAGCTTAATTACTTCATGGCAGGATTTCTTAATTGCAGATCTGACTCAATCATTCTCCCTTCATAAAATATTTCAGTGATTCCTCACGACTTTGACAACCATCTCTGAGCATTCACACTTCATCATCCAGCCCCCAACCTGCCTTTTCCTCCAGCTCACCCCCATCCCCTCCTGGGCCCCAACCATACTGAATGAACACCAGCCATTGCCAAGAAGTGACAGGTTACCCCAAAAAGGCTCTTTTCCCTCTTTTCTGCCTGTAAAATTTCCAATCATCTGTCAGTATTTGGATCAAGCAGCATTTCCTTCTCAGAGCCTTGGAGCTCCCTTTTCTTTGGGTGACCCTCTGACATTTTCATATTATCCGACTTCGCCACTAGACTTCAGGCAGAGGCATTTTCAGTACTGAGGATAATTTCTAGAACATGGCTAGGGTTCAGTGAATCATTCAATAAATGGATGAAGACAGCACTACAAAAAGAATACACATTTTCCAAGGTGCAGTCATTCCCAAAATGATTGGGTGGGGAAAGGGAGAAGCTGATGCAAAACACTGTGGTGAACTCAGCAGCAGGTTATATAGCAAAAGCCCCATGATTTGGACTGCCGTTCATGAAAGCAAACTACCTTTCAGCTGTGGTGGAGGTAGAGTGGAGTAACTTGGGCCTCTGCTTTCATGTGTCCAGGTCTCTGTGGCACATTTTGTTTCCTGTGCCTCGCGTGTCAAGTTGCAGCTGACATGAATGAATGCTGTCTGTGTGGAACAAGTGTCTCAATGAGGACCCTCTACCGGACCCGATATGGCATCCCAGTGAGTCTCTTAAATACTGTATCATTCAAATATGCACCCACATTCAAAATAATTGCTAAAAACAAGGAGGCCATTTAATGTAATCCATCACCTGAATTTGATAGGAATTTCCTAGTATGCATAACCTTGTATCTAGTTGTTGAAACAATAGATCCTCTGGTTATGTCACCTCCTTTTAGGTTTCTGTTGAAAACTCTTTAAAATAAACAACTCTCATATTTGCAATGTATATCACACAATGGGAGAGGACTATTCAGAAGTGTATACTATGCCCCGGATATATTACGTATGTTACCTCACTTAATCCTTACACCATCCCTATGAAGTGGATAGGTCTACCACATCTTAACAAATGAGGACTTTAAAATTTTAGAAAGTGGAGTAACTTGCCCTAAGATATTCACTAGTAGTAGAGGTTGTCAGTATTCAGCTGTAATTTTCCATCCATGAACATCCATTACACCATAAGCTTCACTTTATGTAATAGGAGAATGTAGTGGTCAAGGTTCTGCAGAGAAACAGAACCAAAAGGAGATGTAGATGATACAGATAGAGAGAGAGATTATATATAAAGAGAGAGGTTTTAAGGAATTGGCTCACATGACTGTGGGCACTAGCAAGGTCAAAAAGCAGGGTAGACTGGCAGGCTGGGAGAGTTGCAGTTCAAGTCCAAAGGCAGCCTGCTGGCAGAATTCCTTCTTGCTCAGGAGAGGTTGATCTTTTTCTATTAAGGCCTTCAGCTGAGGATGAGGCCCATCCCCATTATGGTGTACTGATTTAAATCTTAATCTTATCTAAAAAATACCATTACAGTAATATCTGGAATAGTGTTGAATGAATATGAGTATCATGGTCTAACTGAGTTGACACATACAATTAACCATTACAGGGAACAAATGAATAGGTAGAATATTTTAGGAACTTATTTTATTCTATTAAAATTATTTTATTATTTCATTTTAAAAATATGTATTAGTTTTATTACAAAAAATAATGCATGCTATAATTTTATGACAAATTCAAACACAGAATTTTATAAAGAAGTGAAAATCTAACAGTTTCTATGCCTATAAGGCATATCAATATAGATTAGATATAGCTGTATCTATAGATCTAGACATTCAGAGTCTGGAATTTACAGGGCTCTTCTGTTTTGTTTTTAAAAAGAGGGTCATGTTATACTGGAACTTTTTTTTTCCACTAAACACCCTTTATGTCTGTAATACAGTTTTTATTAATGTCTGTATGGCATTCCATCATATAATTTACATAATCATTTCTTTATTGAGGAAAAGTTAAATAATATTTCAGTTTAAATAGTATATAAATGATTTTGTACACACACTTTTTGTATAAGTATATGTACTTTTGTAGAATAGTGTCCTAGATTACATTTACAGATCACAGGGTATGCCTTCAACTACATTCAAAATTTTGAAGATACTGTCAAATACCCTTCCAAAAAGATTGTATCAATTTATAATCCATTAGCGATTATAATATTATATAATCCCTTTCTATTCATGTGCCAATATTTTTTAATTGAAGTATTGTTGATATACAATCTTATATTGATTTCAAGTATACAACACAGTGGTTCAACAGTTACCCATATTCGTAAATCCTCACCCCCACTAATGCAGTTATTATCTGTCAACATAGGAAGATGCTGCAGGATCATTGGCTATATTCTCCATGCTCTGCTACTATCCTTGTGACCAACTTATATTATGATTGAGAATTTTTGTGTCCCTTTATCACCCTCACCCCCCCCACTCACATACCCTAACACTTCCCCAATGATAAACACCAGCCACCTCTCAGTGTCTATGAGTCTACTCATGTGTCAATAATGTATAATTTTTTTTCATTTTGCCAGAGAGGCAAAAATTATATTTCATTACTGTTTTAGTTTAATTTTCATTAGTTAAATCAAGCAACTTTTGAAAATTTATTGTTCATTTGCATTACTTCTATAAAGTATCTGTATATATCCTTTGTTCATTATTTTGTTGGGTTGTTTCCCTTATGAATTGTGGGAGCTCTTTATTATGCTATTATTTCTTCAAATGAAAGTTATCAAGTTTTTTAAAGGCTTAGTTCATAGTCCTTTTTTTAAGTGCTCTTTATGAGTTTGAAAAATTAGTCTGAAACTAAAACTTTAGTTGGAACAAAATTTGGAAGATTAGAAGAAGAAGAAATAAAGGCATTCTGGAGACTTTATTTTTTGTCTGACATTGATAAAATTTTTTTATTAAAAAAAAACCTTATTGTGGGATCACGGGAAGATGGCGGCGTGAGCAGATCAGAGGAAATCTCCTCCCCAAAACACACATATTTATGAAAATACAATAAATACAACTATTCCTAAAAGAGACACCAGTGGATGCAGAACAACAGCCAGGATACATCTACATCTGCGAGAACTCAACATCACATGAAGGGGGTAAGATACAAGTTGCAGCCAGGCAGGGCCCGAACGCTCCCCCACCCCAGAACCTGGCGGGAAGAAAGGAGTCGGAATGGGGAGGGAGTGAAAGCCCAGGACTGCTAAACAACCAGCTCTAGAAATCCGCACCCAGAGCGCAGACACAAGGTGCACGGGGTGCTGGATATTAGAGAAACGGAAAAGCAAAATGTGTGAGCAGGTCCCCGCAACCAGCACCCCTGAGACAAAAGAAAAGCGAGTGATTTCTGCAAGTCTTAAAGAGACAGAGACCCCACAGCTGGATGAAGTCATCCCGGCACACTTAGCCAGCAGCTGGGAATCCCAGGGAACTTTAGGCGTCCTAAACCCCGGGGCGGCAGCACAGCTCTGAAGCCCCTCATGGCACTTAGCAGCCTGCCAGTTGTTCCTCCAACTAGCACGGACCAAGACACACTGGCCCAGTAGTGGGAGAGTGGCAGCACATGCCGGGGGTGGCAGTGCCAGGGGACCAGGAGCAGATCGCATGTGCCAGTGGCGCCAGAGAAGCGGCTCATGTGAGCCCGCTGCAGCGGCGACCGAACAGCCTGGGTAGGGCCCGCGTGTACTGGCGGCAGTGGCACCAGAGGAGCCCAGGAGAGTACTGTGCAGGAGAGGCCCGCATGTACCTGCAGCGGAGCCAGAGGGAGCAGCCGCACTCCCAGCAGCTGACCAGAATCCTGGCACGACGCACAGCCACCCGGGCCAGACCCAAAGGCCGCTGCTGGCACACAGCTGCCTGGCAGGGGCGCCGCTATTGCGGAGGAGCGCACCTGGCATGCCCGCCACTCCTCGCAGGGCTCCCCGCTGCTCTGACGGAGACCCCGCCCACAGAAGCTTAGGGGATTAAACCGGTGGCTGCTCCAGGAGTGCAGGTAACTGACACAGGCAGAGGAGAAGGGCAAAGCATCCAGCAAGCAGGAAAGGACTTTCTTTTCCCAGCTGACAGACCTGCAACTGGCCTACAGCCACTGCTATCACCATGAAAAGGCAAAAAAATTCAGTCCAGTCCAAGATAGTTCAGACAACACCTGAGAGAGATCTGAAGAGACAGACCTAACCAGTCTCCCTGAAAAAGAATTCAAAATAAAAATCATAAACATGCTGACAGGGCGGCAGAGAAATATATAAGAGCTAAGGGATGATGTCCGGATGGATATTACAGAAGTGAAACAATCTCTGGAAGGATTTATAAGCAGAATGGATAAGATGCAAGAGGCCATTGATGGAATAGAAACCAGAGAACAGGAACACATAGAAGCTGACACAGAGAGAGATAAAAAGATCTCCAGGAATGAAACAATATTAAGAGAACTGTGTGACCAATCCAAAAGGAACAATATCCGCATTATAGAGGTAACAGAAGAAAAAGAGAGAGAAAAAGGGATAGAAAGTGTCTTTGAAGAAATAATTGCTGAGAAATTCCCCAAACTGGGGGAGGAAATAGTTGCTCAGACTACGGACGCACTCAGAACTCCCGAGAGAAGGGATCCAAAGAGGACAACACCAAGACACATAATACTTACAATGGCAAAGATCAAGGACAAGGACAGAGTATTAAGGGCAGCCAGAGAGAGAGAAAAGGTCACCTAGAAAGAAAAACCCATCAGGCTATCATCAGACTTCTCAACAGAAACCTTACAGGCCAGAAGAGAATGGCATGATATATTTAATGCAATGAAACAGAAAGGCCTTGAACCAAGGATACTGTATCCAGCACGATTATCATTTAAATATGAAGGAGGGATTAAACAATTCCCAGAGAAGCAAAAGTTGAGGGAATTTGCCTCCCACAAACCACTCTACAGGGTATCTTAGAGGGATTGCTCTAGATGGGAGCACTCCTAAAAAGAACACACAAAACACAACACCCAACATATGAAGAATGGAAGAGGAGGAAAAAGAAGGGAAAGAAATAATCATCAGACTGTGTTTATAACAGCTCAATAAGTGAGTTAAGTCAGACAGTAAGGTAGTAAACAAGCTAATCTTGAACCTCTGGTAACCACGAATCTAAAGCCTGCAATGGCAATAAGTGCATATCTTTCAATAATTACCCTAAATGTAAATGGACTGAATGCACCAATCAAAAGACACAGAGTAATAGAACGGATAAAAAAGCAAGACTCACCCATATGCTGCTTACAAGAGACTCACCTCAAACCCAAAGACATGCACAGATTAAAAGTCAAGGGATGGAAAAAGATATTTCATGAAAAAACAGGGAGAGAAAAGCAGGTGTTGCAATACTAGTATCATACAAACTAGACTTCAAAATAAAGAAAGTAACAAGAGATAAAGAAGGCATGACATAATGATAAATGGCTCAGTCCAGCAAGAGGATATAATCATTATAAACATATATGCACCCAATACAGGAGCACCAATATATGTGAAACAAATACTAACAGAATTAAAGGAGGAAATGGAATGCAATGCATTCATTTTGGGAGACTTTAACACACCACTCACTCCAAAGGACAGATCCACCAGACAGAAAATAAGTGAGGACACAGAGGCACTGAACAACACACTAGAACAGATGGACCTAATAGACATCTATAGAACTCTACATCCAAAAGCAACAGGATACTCATTCTTCTCAAGTGCACATGGAACATTCTCCAGAATAGACCACATACTAGGCCACAAAAAGAGCCTCAGTAAATTCAAAAAGATTGAAATCCTGCCAACCAACTTTTCAGACCACAAAGGTATAAAACTAGAAATAAATTGTACAAACAAAGCAAAAAGGCTCACAAACACATGGAGGCTTAACAACATGCTCCTAAATAATCAATGGATCAACGACCAAATTAAAATGGAGATCCAGCAATATATGGAAACAAATGACAACAACAACACAGAGCCCCAACTTCTGTGGGACGCAGCAAAAGCAGTCTTAAGAGGAAAGTATATAGCAATCCAGGCATATTTAAAGAAGGAAGAACATTTCCAAATGAATAGTCTAATGTCACAATTATTGAAATTGGAAAAAGAAGAACAAATGAGGCCTAAGGTCAGCAGACAGAGGAACATACTAAAGATCAGAGAAGAAATAAATAAAATTGAGAAGAATAAAACAATAGAAAAAAATCAATGAAACCAAGAGCTGGTTCTTCAAGAAAATAAACAAAATAGATAAGCCTCTAGCCAGACTTATTAAGAGAAAAAGAGAGTCAACACACATCAACAGAATCAGAAACGAGAAAGGAAAAATCATGACGGATTCTTCAGAAATACAAAGAATTATTAGAGATTACTATGAAAACCTATATGCTAACAAGCTGGAAAACCTAGGAGAAATAGACAACTTCCTAGAAAAGTACAACCTTCCAAGACTGACCCAGAAAGAAACAGAAAATCTAAACAGACCAATTACCAGCAACGAAATTGAATCGGTAATCAAAAAACTACCCAAGAAAAAATACCCCAGGACAGATGGATTTACCTCAGAATTTTGTCAGACATACAGAGAAGACATAACATCCATTCTCCTTAAAGTTTTCCAAAAAATAGAAGAGGAGGGAATACTCCTAAACTCATTCTATGAAGCCAACATCACCCTAATACCAAAACCAGGCAAAGACCCCACCAAAAAAGAAAACTACAGACCAATATCCCTGATGAACGTAGATGCAAAAATACTCAACAAAATATTAGCAAACCAAATTCAAAACTTCCTCAAGAGGATCATACACCAAGACCAAGTGGGATTCATCCCAGGGATGCAAGGATGGTACAACAGTCGAAAATCCATCAACATCATCCACCACAATAACAAAAAGGACAAAAACCACATGATCATCTCCATAGATGCTGAAAAAGCATTTGACAAAATTCAACATCCATTCATGATAAAAACTCTCAACAAAATGGCCATAGAGGGCAAGTACCTCAGCATAATAAAGGCCATATATGATAAAGCCACAGCCAACATCATACTGAACAGCGAGAGGCTGAAAGCTTTTCCTCTGAGATTGGGAACAAGACAGGGATGCCCACTCTCCCCACTGTTATTCAACGTAGTACTGGAGGTCCTAGCCACGGCAATAGGACAAAACAAAGAAAAACAAGGAATCCAGATTGGTAAGGAAGAAGTGAAACTGTCACTATTTGCAGATGACATGATATTGTACATAAAAAAACCCTAAAGACTCCACTCCAAAACTACTAGAACTAATATCGGAATTCAGCAAAGTTGCAGGATACAAGATTAACACACAGAAATCTGTAGCTTTCCTTTACACTAACAATGAACTAATAGAAAGAGAAATCAGGAAAACAATTCCATTCCCAATAGCATCAAAAAGAATAAAATACCTAGGAATAAACCTAACCAAGGAAGTGAAAGACCTGTACCCTGAAAACTACAAGACACTCTTAAGAGAAATTAAAGAGGTCACTAACAAATGGAAACTCATCCCATGCTCCTGGCTAGGAAGAATTAATATCGTCAAAATGGCCATCCTGCCCAAAGCAATATACAGATTTGATGCAATCCCTATCAAATTACCAACAGCATTCTTCAATGAACTGGAACAAATAGTTCAAAAATTCATATGGAACAACCAAAGACCCTGAATAGCCAAAGCAATCCTGAGAAGGAAGAATAAAGTGGGGGAGATCTCACTCCCCAACTTCAAGCTCTACTACAAAGCCACAGTAATCAAGACATTCAAGACAATTTGGTACTGGCACAAGAGAAGAGCCACAGACCAGTGGAAAAGAATAGAGACTCCAAACATTAACCCAAACATTTATGGCCAATTAATATACGATAAAGGAGCCATGGACATACAATGGGGAAATGACAGTCTCTTCAACAGATGGTGCTGGCAAAACTGGACAGCTACATGTAAGAGAATGAAACTGGATCACTGTCTAACCCCATACACAAAAATAAACTCCAAATGGATCAAAGACCTGAATGTAAGTCATGAAACCATAAAACTCTTAGAAAAAGACATAGGCGAAAATCTCATGGACATAAACATGAGTGACTTCTTCATGAACATATCTCCCTGGGCAAAGGAAACAAAAGCAAAAATGAACAAGTGGGACTATATCAAGCAAAAAAGCTTCTGTACAGCAAAGGACACCATCAATAGAACAAAAAGGTATCCTACAGTATGGGAGAATATATTCATAAATGACAGATTCGATAAAGGATTGACATCCAAAATATATAAAGAGCTCACACACCTCAACAAACAAAAAGCAAATAATCCAGTTAAAAAATGGGCAGAGGAGCTGAATAGACAGTGCTCTAAAGAAGAAATTCACATGGCCAACAGACACATGAAAAGATGCTCCACATTGCTTGTCATCAGAGAAATGCAAATTAAAACTACAATGAGATATCACCTCACACCAGTAAGGATCGCCATCATCGAAAAGACAAACAACAACAAATGTTGGCGAGGATGTGGAGAAAGGGGAGGCACGGGGAGGGCTGTGCAACACAGAGAAGATAAGCAGTGATTTTACAGCATCTTACTACGCTGATGGACAGTGACTGTGAAGGGGTATGTGGGGGGTACTTGGTGAAGGGGGGAACCTAGTAAACATAATGTTCTTCATGTAATTGTAGATTAATTTTTTTAAAAAACCTTATTATGGTATAAAAAGCTTAAAACAAACTGCATATACTTAAAGCATACAATCTGATAAGTTTAGATTTATGTGGGTACCCATAAAACAATCCTCATAGTCAAGATAGTGAACATACTTAGTACCCCCAAAAGTTTGTTCACATCCCTTTGTAACTGGCCCTTCTTTCCCCTCCCCTCCAACTAATTACCATATGCTTTCTGTCACTACAGATTAGTTTGCATTTTCTAGTTTTATATAGTAGAACTATACAGTGTGTACTCTTCTTTCTAGCTTCTTTCACTCAGTATAATTATTTTGAGATTCATCCAAGTTGTGTTGTATACACTTGAAACTTGTTAGGAGGGATTTCATGGTAAGTATTTTAATGTAATGAAATAAAATTAGAAAAAAAGAAAATATATGGATGACAAATAAGCACATAAAATGTTAAACATCATTAGTCATTAGAGAAATGCAAATGAAGACCATAGTAAGATACCTCTACATTCCTATTGGAATGGCTAAAATTAATCAGACTACACCACAGCAAGTATATGGAGGAAATGCAACTTTCATGCACTGCTGGTGGGAAGGTAAAATGCAGTTTCTTAAAAAGTTAAATAATACCTATTTGACCCAGCCATTCTATTCCTAGATGTTTACCAAAAATATATATATCCATACCAAGATTTGTACACACATGCTCAGAGCCATTTTGCTTGTAACTGCCAAAACCTAAAAACGACCCAAATGTTCACCAGAAGGTGAATGGATAAACAAATGGTGATAGGTCCATATAATGGAATACTACTCAGCAATAAAAAGGGATGAACTATTGGCACAACAATCTGAATGAATCTCAAGATACATATACTTTAAAGTTGTGGGTAAAAATGTGAGGGTAATCCCTAATAGGATACAAATCAGTTGTGGAACATCTGACCTACTGAAGGGAATAAAAGGAACAAAGAAAGATCTATTCATCAGAAAGAAGAACAGAAGAGGACGAGGAGCCATCCAGTGAAAACCAAATACAAAACAACTCGGCTATCACATGGCGGGGAGTGACTTAGACTTCTCTGCTGTGTTAAAATAACTTTACCTTTTATTCTTTCTCTCAGTGTGCTTGTGGTGAGTCTTCAGGACTCTTTCTCTTACAGATAGGTGCAGAACTGCCCCCATACCTTACCCTCTTCTTTCCTCGGGCCCCACAGTCCACATTCGGGCCTCTGTTGAATTTATCTGCCTGCTGTAACCCTGGCCCAAGTCACACCTCGCCGCTCTGGGCTGGCCCAGCTGCTCAGGCTGGTTCGGTTAACTTCCTGTCTTCCGTTCCTCAGCCTGTTCTTCCTCTTTCTGGGCTCCAGGTGTTGAGGCTGGGGTTCATCTAATGCCCTGCCCATGACTGTGTTAATTTTCAGGTTCCTTAACTCTGTTTTTACTTTCTCCATCAGTGTAGCCTGTCTGCTTCGTATTTCCCCAAAATTGCTCAGTGTTTCTGGCCCACTAAGTCCCCCCAATCTCTCTTTCCTAGAACAGCCTTAGTTTTATTTATCAAGCTCTGCAAGCACATAGTTTTTCTAATTTTCTAATATTTGTTAAGAATAATAGTAGTCCCCAAACTTCTCTCCCTGCTTCTTGTTTCCCAGAGCCGATCTTTGAGTGTTTCCCTTTAAACCTCCAAGTCATAGACTCAGGTTGCCATTTTTTGACTCTTCAGGTTGGGTCATTGTCAATGCAAGATGAGAATTTAGTGCTATTTTCTCCCCTTCCACACCACAAACACATACCCTCCCCCTACCCCACTCTTTCCAATACAGTTATATGTAGTTTTGATTAAATCCATATTCAGTATTTACCTCATGATACCTAAGCTCGCTCTTCAGATTTGAGCCATGTAGTGAACTACAATTGAATTTCCTGCTAAACTTTGTTTTTCCTAGTATTAATAACTTTTGGGTTTTTCATTAGAATTTTTCATTTACTTATGAGTAATTCAACCCCAAATTCATTCCCAGTTTTCTAAATCTCTTCCCAATATATCCAACACATCAGACAGTCTGTCATTTTCATCTGCTTGAAATCATTCCCTGTCCTGCTACCCTAGGAACCACTTGCTCCTCAGTCTTGGCGCTAAGCTCTCACCCTGGGATCTCCTTCACCATGACCCTGGAGATTCCATTCACTTCTCTCCTGTTTCTTATATCCCATATCTTCCTCTTCATTGGTTTATGCCTACATTTTGGGGGAGGCATCCTCCAGTAGTTCCCTGAGACAGGGAGGGGGTGTACGGGAAAAAATTCTGAGATTTTACTTCCTGGAACTCTTTATTTGACCCTCATTTTGATACTTTAGTTAGATATCTTGTATTTTTCAATGTTACAAAGTTCAGGAAAACATTTGATATCATAAAGAGAAACAGGAGTTATATGGAAAAATCAGTTAACGTTTTCCTCAGTGTATCCATCCAAACCCTGAATTCAAAGGATCAGTGCCTTCTGCTTTTCTTCAAAATGTCTTAAAAATGCAGAAGTCTTCATTTCCTATAGATTTACATTTCTAAATCTTTTATATTTTCAAACAGGGATCCATTTGTGATGACTATTTGGTGACCAACTGCTGTCCTCTGTTCTCTCTTTGTCAAATCAAGAGAGACATCAACAGAAGGAGAGCCATGCATACTTTCTAAAGAACTAATGGTAGGTCCCAGAATCTGTGGATTTTTAGAAAAATAATTAAGAGCTTTGTAAATCATACATTATTTTGAGTAATACTTCTGTAATAATAATTCCTTAAGTCTCTCAAATGGTATCTTAATATAAAGATAGATTTTTATTTCCTCTTATGAAGAAGATAGCTAGATTAGGTTGCTTCAGCTGCCACAAGAAAATTCCATAGCCTGGGTGGCTTACACAACAGGAATTTATTTCTCCCAGTTCTGGAGGCTGAGAAGTCCAAGATCAAGGAGTGAGGACCTTGATTCACTTCCTTGGTGAGGGTCCTCTGCCTAGCTTGCAGATGGCTGCCTTCTCGCTGTATCCTTAAATGGTGGAAAATGAGAAGACAGGAACCCCATGAAGGGCCTTACCTTCATGGCTTCATCTAAATGTAATTACCTCCCAAAGGCCTCACCTCCTAATGAGATCGCGTTGGCGGTTAGGGTTTCAACATGAGTTTTGCGGGGAGGCACAAACATTAAGTCCATAACAATTGCTCTATATTTTGAAACCGTTTAGTAAATAAAAGAGTGCTGACTTTTCTAGACTTCTCAGAATTCTGTTGGTCTATTAATGAAGCACCTACCTTATAAAATACCAGAGTATGGTGAGAAAGGAAAGAAGTAAAAAATACGCTTTCTGAGAAGGCAAACAAACTAACAAAAGCAACAGGTACATAATTACAAAGCAGTAGAGCCAATGAAGTAATATGGAATATTTGGATTGATTGTGGCATAAAACACCAATAATGAGGTGAGGCTAAACAGAAAAGTCCTATTGGAGAAGGTGAACTTTGAAAGAGGTGGATATAGAAAATATAATATTTGGAAGTGTTACACAGAATTTCACCATTGGAAATGCAATCAAATCATTTCCAACTAGTTTTCCAAGATTCTCAGAAATAGCTATTGAAGATGTGTAAAGTAGAAATCAACATGATTTTCTCAGTATTCTATGGGATATACCTTCAGTATGGGAAGAAAACATTAATTCTTCCATTCTTCGCAATATCCTACTTCCTTCCTCAAGTAAATGAGAACTCCGTATGAGTTAACAAAAATAACTCCTGGAAGGTAGGTTAAAAAAAATTCGTTTATGTAACAAATAACACAGTAGTACTAGTATTATACAGGGCACTTCTAGGTGCTGTGGGGGACAATAATAAACAAGCTGGTTCTCTCGTCCCTAAAGAGTTTATACTCAAAAAGAGGAGATTAGACAAGCCATTAAATAAAATGCGATTTGACTAATGCTTTTAGACAAAGTGCTATTTTATGTTGAGAGGAGTAAGAGTTCATATTCTGTGAGATAATGTAAGTGAAAGTTTCCTGAAAAAAACAGTGGTTTTTTATTCTAAAGAGGAAGTGAGTATCAGGGTCACCACAGGAAATGGATAACACTTAGATCGTAGTAAGACAAGGAGTTAGTGAAGAGTGTCACTGAAGGAGTGGGTGAGACGTATGGGGAAATGACAAGGGCTGCTGCGGCGACCTGGGCTGGCGACAGCTGAACAGTTAGCGCCCCAAGGCCTCAGCGGGGAGAACGGGGAGCAGTAGCCTGAATCCAAAGGGGACAGCGGTGTAGAGAAGGCTGCCCTGAGAGGGAAAGTAACTCCTCAACCGAGAGGCAGGTGCAGCCTGAGGCAACCCCACAGGAAGGAGGCAAGGGGAAAGCACCCGAGCTCACTGGCTGATGTCCTTCTGGGCTTCCCGTTGGCTAAACGCACCAGGAAGGCAGAGCGCAGGGAAGTCAGCTCTAGCCCATAGGTTAGCCTCCTGGGATACAGGAGCACAGACAGGAGGGAAATGGATCTGATGAGGCAAACAGAAGGTCTCTGACTCAAGATGTGGTTTTAAGCAATAGAAATAGATGTTGTTTCTAATCAGCAACAACTTTAGTGACACTAGAGAGGGTGGCAGAAAAAGAAAAAAACACCTTTATGAGCTTAGGTTCAACCTGGTGAGAACTTACGGTATAAACAGGAAATGATGAGAAATTGAAGATTTGAAAAAGTGAGTTGGGACCTCAGCATTGCAGTGCCATGAATACAGGCTAATGATTTGGCCTTTTATTTGGTAAGCAATGGGGAGTTATTGCAGGCTTTAAGTAAGGGATGAATATAAGTAGAGTTATGCTTTAGAAAAATTAATCTGATAACGGTTATATAGCACAAACTGGACAGAACAGAGTCCGAAGCTGAAAAGATGGAGTTAGACCATTTCAACACTGTTTATTTAGTTAAATACATGACACAGTTTGAATAAAACATCTACCCACACATACATAATAATGAATCCTGACATCTGAATTATGTTTTTTTTAACCTCAGGGAAATTATCTACTGAATCTTTGAACTGGTTTGAAATAAAATACCTTGGCGGTCCTGACTCTAGCTCATTAACTTGTACCTTACATTATTCATTGACAATGAAATTTAGATATTCAAATACCTAAAATGGAAGAATCAAGAGACAAAGATAAAAAAAAAAAACATGATTTATGTAAAAAATAGATTGAGACAAAGGGACATAGGAGCCAACTTTAAAAGCTCCCAATAGTGAATAGTGGAATAATAATTTGAGCAACAAAATAAGGTAATATTGGATTATAACTGAAACAAAATCAGGATCTATGCATCTATACTTATGTAAATACATGATCAAATAAAGAAATGGGAGAGAAAAGAAATCTCCCAGAAGTATGAAGAATTCCAAACAGTTAGGTAGATAGCCCTCCCTCAAGGAGATGGAACATAATTCCCCACTCCTTGGCGTGGGTTTGCAGTGACTTCCATTCAAAGGCGGTATGTAAAGAGGCCCCCGACAGCAGAGACCCCGGACAAAACTACTTCAGCCAAGCAATCAAAGTTCACCTTATCAGTGCTAAGTCGTGTTGGCAGCATGTCCCCAGACCTTATGTGATGAGAATGGCACTGTGCCATTGTGGTCTTCCTCCCCAAGCCCCCTACTCCAGTCTTACTGTGAGAAAAACATTAGACAAATCCAAATTGAGGCACATTCGGCAAAATACCTGACCAAACTCTTCAAACTGTCAAGGTCGTCAAAAAAAAAGAAAGCCTGAGAAACAGTTACAGTTTAGAGGATCCTGAGGAGACATGATGACTAAATGTAATGTGCTTTCCTGGATGGCATCCTGGGACAGAAATAGGACATTAGGTAAAAACTGAGAACTCTAACTGTTAAAAGTATAGGCTTTGGTTAATAATGTATTAGCAGCTGCTCATTCATTGTGCCAAACCCACCATAGTTAGATGGTAACCTATAGATAAAGTGGTGCAAGATATGTGGGTAACCTATAGACAAACTGGTGCAAGGTATGTGGGAACTCACTGTATTCTCTATAATGATTCTAAAACTAAAAGCTTAAGAATAAAAATAGTAGATTGGGAAAATTTAAACCTATTCTTTGTGTACCCATTATAGGTGAAGAGCTCTCACCCAAGCAACTAAAATCAGCAGACACCGCTTCAGCTCGAGTACCTCTCCACCTTTTGCAACTGAAATATGACATATATGTTTAATCACAATCAATGGGGTAAAAGCATGGAATTTTTATTTTAAAATTTTAAGTGAATGCCCCATAGTTTTGCTGAATGGTCCAGCTTAATTTCTCCTTGCTTTTGTAATAAATTTTCTGGCTTATAGATTTTATATACATTACATTTAAAATATAAATCAAAGATTTTACTGACGCAGTTCTCCGTGCTTCTTTGCTCTCAATAAAGTATCTTTATGTCATTAGTTAATCTGCAGAGTCAGTCTTAGAATTTTGTCTTCATTTTTTCATTTCATAACAAGAGATTCTGGTCCACAGCAACTCAGTTCTTTTTCATCTAAGAACTTCAAGAGAGAAAAAGACTACAAATAGTTATTATAAGACACTTATTGTACATTTAGCTAATACTTTTGCTCCTTTTTATCTATAAATATTATTTTTTTGTATCATTAATCTACAATTACATGAAGAACATTATGTTTACTAGGCTCCCCCCTTCACCAAGTCACCCCCCGCCACATACCCCTTCACAGTCACTGTCCATCAGCGTAGTAAGATGCTGTAAAATCACTACTTGTCTTCTCTGTGTTGCACAGCCCTCCCCGTGCCCCCCACACACTATACATGCTAATCGTAACACCCCCTTTCTTTTTCCCAGCCCTTATCCCTCCCTTCCCACCCATCCTCCCCAGTCCCTTTCCCTTTGGTAACTGTTAGTCCATTCTTGGGTTCTGTGATTCTGCTGCTCTTTTGTTCCTTCAGTTTTCCTTTGCTCTTATACTCCACATATGATTGAAATCATTTGGTACTTGTCTTTCTCCGCCTGGCTTATTTCACTGTGCATAATACCCTCTAGCTCCATCCATGTTGTGAATGGTAGGATCTGTTTTTTTCTTATGGCTGAGTAATATTCCATTGTGTATATGTACCACATCTTCTTTATCCATTCATCTACTGATGGACACTTAGGTTGCTTCCATATCTTGGCTTTTGTAAATAGTGCAGTGATAAACATAGGGGTGCATCCGTCTTTTTCAAACTGGAGTGCTGCATTCTTAGGGTAAATTCCTAGAAGTGAGATTCCTGGGTCAAATGGTATTTCTATTTTGAGCATTCTGAGGAACCTCCATACTGCTTTCCACAATGGTTGAACTAATTTACATTCCCACCAGCAGTGTAGGAGGGTTCCCCTTTCTCCACAACCTCGCCAACATTTGCTGTTGTTTGTCTTTTCGATGATGGTGATCCTTACTGGTGTGAGGTGATATCTCATTGTGGTTTTAATTTGCATTTCTCTGATGATTAGCAATGTGGAGCACCTTTTCATGTGCCTGTTGTCCATCCGGATTTCTTCTTTAGAGAACTGTCTATTCTGCTCCTCTGCCCACTTTTTAATTGGATTATTTGCTTTTTGTTTGTTGAGGCATGTGAGCTCTTTATATATTTTGGATGTCAATCCTTTATCGCACCTGTCATTTGTGAATATATTCTCCCATACTGTAGGATACCTTTTTGTTCTATTGATGGTGTCCTTTGCTGTACAGAAGCTTTTTAGCTTGATATAGTCCCACTTATTTATTATTGCCTTTGTTTCCCTTGCCCGGGGAGATATGTCCATGAAGAAGTCACTCATGTTTATGTCCATGAGATTTTTGCCTAAGTCTTTTTCTAAGAGTTTTATGGTTTCATGACTTACATTCAGGTCTTTGATCCATTTGGAGTTTACTTTTGTGTATGGGGTTAGACAGTGATCCAGTTTCATTCTCTTACATGTAGCTGTCCAGTTTTGCCAGCACCATCTGTTGAAGAGACTGTCATTTCCCCATTGTATGTCCATGGCTCCTTTATAGTATATTAATTGGCCATATATATTTGGGTTAATGTTTGGAGTCTCTATTCTTTTCCACTGGTCTGTGGCTCTTCTCTTGTGCCAGTACCAAATTGTCTTGAATGTCTTGATTACTGTGGCTTTGTAGTAGAGCTTGAAGTTGGGGAGTGAGATCTCCCCCACTTTATTCTTCCTTCTCAGGATTGCTTTGGCTATTCAGGGTCTTTGGTTGTTCCATATGAATTTTTGAACTATTTGTTCCAGTTCATTGAAGAATGCTGTTGGTAATTTGATAGGGATTGCATCAAATCTGTATATTGCTTTGGGCAGGATGGCCATTTTGACGATATTAATTCTTCCTAGCCAGGAGCATGGGATGAGTTTCCATTTGTTAGTGACCTCTTTAATTTCTCTTAAGAGTGTCTTGTAGTTTTCAGGGTACAGGTCTTTCACTTCCTTGGTTAGGTTTATTCCTAGGTATTTTATTCTTTTTGATGCTATTGGGAATGGAATTGTTTTCCTGATTTCTCTTTCTATTAGTTCATTGTTAGTGTAAAGGAAAGCTACAGATTTCTGTGTGTTAATCTTGTATCCTGCAACTTTGCTGAATTCCGATATTAGTTCTAGTAGTTTTGGAGTGGAGTCTTTAGGGTTTTTTTATGTACAATATCATGTCATCTGCAAATAGTGACAGTTTCACTTCTTCCTTACCAATCTGGATTCCTTGTTTTTCTTTGTTTTGTCCTATTGCCGTGGCTAGGACCTCCAGTACTACGTTGAATAACAGTGGGGAGAGTGGGCATCCCTGTCTTGTTCCCAATCTCAGAGGAAAAGCTTTCAGCCTCTCGCTGTTCAGTATGATGTTGGCTGTGGCTTTATCATATATGGCCTTTATTATGCTGAGGTACTTGCCCTCTATGGCCATTTTGTTGAGAGTTTTTATCATGAATGGATGTTGAATTTTGTCAAATGCTTTTTCAGCATCTATGGAGATGATCATGTGGTTTTTGTCCTTTTTGTTATTGTGGTGGATGATGTTGATGGATTTTCGACTGTTGTACCATCCTTGCATCCCTGGGATGAATCCCACTTGGTCTTGGTGTATGATCCTCTTGAGGAAGTTTTGAATTTGGTTTGCTAATATTTTGTTGAGTATTTTTGCATCTACGTTCATCAGGGATATTGGTCTGTAGTTTTCTTTTTTGGTGGGGTCTTTGCCTGGTTTTGGTATTAGGGTGATGTTGGCTTCATAGAATGAGTTTAGGAGTATTCCCTCCTCTTCTATTTTTTGGAAAACTTTAAGGAGAATGGATGTTATGTCTTCTCTGTATGTCTGACAAAATTCTGAGGTAAATCCATCTGTCCTGGGGTATTTTTTCTTGGGTAGTTTTTTGATTACCGATTCAATTTCGTTGCTGGTAATTGGTCTGTTTAGATTTTCTGTTTCTTTCTGGGTCAGTCTTGGAAGGTTGTACTTTTCTAGGAAGTTGTCTATTTCTCCTAGGTTTTCCAGCTTGTTAGCATATAGGTTTTCATAGTAATCTCTAATAATTCTTTGTATTTCTGAAGAATCCGTCATGATTTTTCCTTTCTCGTTTCTGATTCTGTTGATGTGTGTTGACTCTCTTTTTCTCTTAATAAGTCTGGCTAGAGGCTTATCTATTTTGTTTATTTTCTTGAAGAACCAGCTCTTGGTTTCATTGATTTTTTTCTATTGTTTTATTCTTCTCAATTTTATTTATTTCTTCTCTGATCTTTAGTATGTTCCTCTGTCTGCTGACCTTAGGCCTCATTTGTTCTTCTTTTTCCAATTTCAATAATTGTGACATTAGACTATTCATTTGGAAATGTTCTTCCTTCTTTAAATATGCCTGGATTGCTATATACTTTCCTCTTAAGACTGCTTTTGCTGCGTCCCACAGAAGTTGGGGCTCTGTGTTGTTGTTGTCATTTGTTTCCATATATTGCTGGATCTCCATTTTAATTTGGTCGTTGATCCATTGATTATTTAGGAGCATGTTGTTAAGCCTCCATGTGTTTGTGAGCCTTTTTGCTTTGTTTGTACAATTTATTTCTAGTTTTATACCTTTGTGGTCTGAAAAGTTGGTTGGCAGGATTTCAATCTTTTTGAATTTACTGAGGCTCTTTTTGTGGCCTAGTATGTGGTCTATTCTGGAGAATGTTCCATGTGCACTTGAGAAGAATGAGTATCCTGTTGCTTTTGGATGTAGAGTTCTATAGATGTCTATTAGGTCCGTCTGTTCTAGTGTGTTGTTCAGTGCCTCTGTGTCCTCACTTATTTTCTGTCTGGTGGATCTGTCCTTTGGAGTGAGTGGTGTGTTAAAGTCTCCCAAAATGAATGCATTGCATTCCATTTCCTCCTTTAATTCTGGTAGTATTTGTTTCACATATATTGGTGCTCCTGTATTGGGTGCATATATGTTTATAATGGTTATATCCTCTTGCTGGACTGAGCCATTTATTATGTAATGTCCTTCTTTATCTCTTGTTACTTTCTTTATTTCGAAGTCAATTTTGTCTGATACTAGTATTGCAACACCTGCTTTTTTCTCTCTGTTGTTTGCATGAAATATCTTTCTCCATCCCTTGACTTTTAATCTGTGCATGTCTTTGGGTTTGAGGTGAGTCTCTTGTAAGCAGCATATGGATGGGTCTTGCTTTTTTATCCGTTCTATTACTCTGTGTCTTTTGATTGGTGCATTCAGTCCATTTACATTTAGGGTAATTATTGAAAGATATGTACTTATTGCCGTTGCAGGCTTTAGATTCGTGGTTACCAGAGGTTCAAGATTAGCTTGTTTACTACCTTACTGTCTGACTTAACTCACTTATTGAGCTGTTATAAACATAGTCTGATGATTATTTCTTTCCCTTCTTTTTCCTCCTCTTCCATTCTTCATATGTTCGGTGTTTTGTTCTGTGCTCTTTTTAGGAGTGCTCCCATCTAGAGCAATCCCTCTAAGATACCCTGTAGAGTGGTTTGTGGGAGGCAAATTCCCTCAACTTTTGCTTCTCTGGGAATTGTTTAATCCCTCCTTCATATTTAAATGATAATCGTGCTGGATACAGTATCCTTGGTTCAAGGCCCTTCTGTTTCATTGCATTAAATATACATGCCATTCTCTTCTGGCCTGTAAGGTTTCTGTTGAGAAGTCTGATGATAGCCTGATGGGTTTTCCTTTGTAGGTGACCTTTTTTCTCTCTCTGGCTGCCTTTAATACTCTGTCCTTGTCCTTGATCTTTGCCATTTTAATTATTATGTGTCTTGGTGTTGTCCTGTTTGAGTCCCATCTCTTGGGAGTTCTGGGTGCCTCCATAGTCTGAGCAACTATTTCCTCCCCCAGTTTGGGGAATTTCTCAGCAATTATTTCTTCAAAGACACTTTCTATCCCTTTTTCTCTCTCTTCTTCCTCTGGTACCCCTATAATGTGGATATTGTTCCTTTTGGATTGGTCACACAGTTCTCTTAATATTGTTTCATTCCTGGAGATCTTTTTATCTCTCTCTGCGTCAGCTTCTATGCATTCCTGTTCTCTGGTTTCTATTCCATCAATGGCCTCTTGCATCTTATCCATTCTGCTTATAAATCCTTGCAGAATTGGTTTCACTTCTGTAATCTCCCTCCGGACATCTGTAATCTCCCTCCGGACTTCATCCCTTAGCTCTTGCATATTTCTCTGCAGCTCTGACAGCATGTTTATGATTTTTATTTTGAATTCTTTTTCAGGGAGACTATTTAGGTCTGCCTCTGCAGATCCTTTGTGAGGTGTTGTTTGAACTATCTTAGACTGGACTAAATTTTTTTGCCTTTTCATGGTGATAGTGGTGTCTGTAGGCAGGTTGCGGGTGTGTCAACTGGGACAAGAAAGTCCTTTCCTGCTTGCTGGATGCCTTGCCCTTCTCCGCTGCCTGTGACGGTTACCCGCACTCCTGGAGCAGCCACTGGGTTAGTCCCTTAAACTGCTGTGGGTGGGGTCTCCATCAGAGCATCACAGAGCCCTGCGGGGAGTGGCAGGCACACCAGCTGCACTCCTCCATGGTAGCAGCGCCCCTGCCGGGCAGCTGTGTAACAACAGCGGCCTTTGGGTCTGGCCCGGGAAGCTGTGCATTGGGCTGGGATTCCGGTCGGCTGCTGGGAGCGCGCCTGCTCCTTCTGGCTCCGCTGCAGGTGCACGCGGGCCTCTCCTGCACGGGCCTCTACAGGGCTCCTCTGGCTCCACTGCCACAGGTGTGCGCAAGCCACACCCAGGCTGTTCGGTCATTCCGCTGCGGGCTCGCACAAGCCTCTCCTGGTCCCCTCCTGCACAGTTGGCACATGGATCTGCTCCCGGTACCTTCTGGCACCGCCATCCCCAGCATGCCCTGCCACTCTCCCACTACTGGGCCAGTGTGTTGGGGTCCACACCAGTTGGAGGAACGACTGGCAGGCTGCTTAGTGCCATGAGGGGCTTCAGAGCTGCACTGCCTCCCCAGGGTTTAGGGCGCCTAAGTGTTGGGGACGGCCTTTGTCTTCTCACATGTTTGTAGGCAGAATGGGAGAGCACCTTCCCCCACGTCTGAATGCAGCACGGGAAAGCACAAGCTTGAGAACAACCGGTGCAGTCCTTGGAAGTTATCTGCCCACAAAACATATCTTGTCCTCAAAGACGAGCCAAGACTCCTCACTCTGAAAATAGGGAGACCTTGAGGATGTGTGAAAACACCGCCCCTGCTTCTGGCCTGCCCCCCCTGGGAAGGGAAAGATGAGTATAGCACTTGGCTGAGGTCCGAGAAAGGCAGTATAAAAATAAAGGTGCTGCGCCTCTTCGGGGCTGCAGCCATTGTCTGTCTGTCTGTGTTGTCTGTGTTTTTTGTTCTCTCATTTCACCCAAAGAAGATGAGTGGCACACTACATCAGGCGCCCAAACGTGGGGCGTCCTCTCAGAGTGAGTTGTACATATATTCAGATCCACGCCTCCCCTTCAGACTGTTCGACTTCGACAGCAGGCACTGTCATCTAAGTTTCCCCGGGATTCCCAGCTGCTCGCTAAGTGTGCCAGGACAACTTCGTCCAGCTATGGGGTCCCTGTCTCTTTAAGACTTGCAGAAAGCACTCGCTTTTCTTTTCTCTCAGGGGCGCTGGTTGCAGGGACCTGCCCACAGGTTTTGCCTTTTTTCCGTTTCTCTAATATCCAGCACCCCGTACACCTTATGTCTGCGTTCCGGGTGCAGATATCTAGAGCTGGTTGTTTAGCAGTCCTGGGCTTTCACTCCCTCCCCATTCTGACTCCTTTCTTCCTGCCGGGTTTTGGGGTGGGGGAGCATTCAGGTCCCACCTGGCCACGGTTTGTATCTTACCCCCTTCGTGTGATGTTGAGTTCTCACAGATGTAGATGTATCCTGGCTGTTGTACTGCATCCACTGGTGTCTCTTTTAGGAGTAGTTGTATTTATTGTATTTTCATAAATATATATGTTTTGGGGAGGAGATTTCCTCTGATCTACTCATGCCACCATCTTCCCGTAATCCTTCTCTATAAATAATATTAATGCCGACAGAGCAACAGCACATTTCCTGCTTTACAACCGCATACCTGACAGGTTCATTGTCATGTTGCTGACTTTCTTTCTTTTGAATATGAAGTATCAGAGCAATAAAAATTCAATTATCAAATTCAGTGACTCAATGTTGGCTAAATGTTGATGGATATTGTGTGAAGCAACTTTTTTTCACATTATCTCATTTAGTCCATGTGGAACATTTTACCCTGATGAAAATCTCACTTCTTAATTTCCTTCAGTCCTCCTCCTATGCTTCTGAGTCCATTTCATTTGTAGGGGTTGGGGAGGGGAAGGCAAAACTACTGTATAGGTTTATTGTGAAATTTCAGGGAAATAAAATGTGAAGCACCAGGACTTTAATAGGCGGCACTCAACATACTTTAGTGCTATACCCCTTCCCTGACTTGCCTTATAGATACCAGTACTTCACAAGGTTCTGTCCTGAATCCACTCCATTAATATTTTATGTTCCTAGTGTCATCTACTCCCACTGTTTCAACTGCCTCTTAAAGGCCGCCTGTATTTACAGTCTTCCCCTTGCTACTGATGTTCAGAAGGTCTCTTCAGCTGCCTAATCAAGTCCACATGGCTGTCCCCTAGGCCTTCTCTACCTAACAGGCCAAACAAATTCACTACTTAACCAGTTTCAAGATGAGAAATCTAGGTGTCAGTGATCCCTAACTTTTCTAATCATACACTTCTCCTTTCTCCTCATATTTAATCAGACACCAACTTCTGTCACTTGCTCTACTTGATAACTCCAAGGATGATCTGTTTGTTTCTGTGTCCCCAGTGCCTAGAACAATGCCTGACACCTACTCAAATCTTATTGGATGAATTAATCTGTCCTCTTCTCTTTGTCTCCACTGCCATAAATACAGTCCAAACTCTCATTATCTCTTTGGAGAATCATATTCATAGCTCCTGAACAAGTCTCCTGCCTCTAGTAACTCCAGCTCCCATTGCCTTCTCTCCAATCCATCCTATACACTGCCTGCCATGAGTTAAATTTGTAAAACATTCTAAAAATCAGCCCCCCAATTTTTCCTGGCCCCTCATAATACAGCCTTAACTTACCTCTTTAGCCTATTCTCCTGCCACTTCACTTACAAAATTCCCAATTTTCTCTCCCTTCAACACATACACATTTTAAAACTTCAAACTCCAACTGATTTTTTTGTATATTAACCTTGTATGTTGCAACTTTGCTGTAATTGTTTATTAGTTCTAATATTTTTTTGTTTGTTTCTGATTCCTTGGGGGTCTCTATGTAAACTGTCATGTCAGCTGTGAACAGAGACAGTTTTAATTATTCCTTTCCAATCTGTATAAATTTAATTTCCTTTTCTGGTCTTACTGCATTACCTAGGAATCCCAGTACAATGTTGAGTAGAAGTGAAGGCAGACATCCTGGCCTTGTTCCTGATCCTAAGGGGAAAGAAACTAGTAATCTAACTTCTCACTAGTATGTTAGATATAGGTTTATTGCACACACTCTTTATCAAATTGAGGAAGTTCCCCTCTATTCCTAGTGTGGGGAAGTTGGGGTTCCTATGGCCAGGATCCTCACTGAACTTAAACCACCTGATGTAACTGGCCTGTTGCTAGGCTACCACTTCCACACCTTTAGGCAATAAGCTATTATTGCGCTATATAGAGAGCTCAGTCCAGTGCTCTGGACGGAGGCAGAGATGCTAGTGCTCGACCTACCGCTGGGAGAACAAGCGGGTAATAAACCCTTTCACCCAAGAACATTTGTTGTCATTTTCTTGGGTCACATTGAATCCATAGCAAACTTGCCCAGGGCTGAAACCCACTGGCAAGACACCTAGTTTGCTGAGAGTTTTTATCATGAATAGGTATTGGATTTTGTCAGATGCTTTTTCTATACCTGTTGATATAATCATATGATTTTTCTTAATAGATGTGATAGAATACATTAATTTTTATGTTAAATCACCATTGCATACTTGCAATAAATCCCACTTTGTTGTGATATATGATCCTTTTTACATAGTGCTGGATTTGATTTGCTAATGTTTTTCTGAGAATTTTTGTACCTATGTTTATGATAGCTATGAGACTGTAGGTTGCATTTCTTATGTCTTCATTTAGTTTTGGTAGAAGAGTGATACTGGCCTCACAGAATGTACCAGCAAGTATTCTCTCTGCTTCCAGAAGAGATTTAAAAAAACTGATGTGACTTTTTCCTTAACGGATAGAATTCACCAATGAACCTATATGGGATTAATGCTATTACGAAATGTAATTAATTACTGAATCAGTACTTTAAATATAGGCTTTTTCAGATTGTTTACTTCTTATGTGACTTTTAGCAGATGTCTTTCAAATAATCGGTCCATTTCATCTAGGTTATCAAATTTGTGGGCATAAAATTGTTCATATTATTACTCTTTTATCTTTTTACTTTTCATGGGATCTGTAGTGATGGCCCCTTTTGTTTCTGGTATTAGTAATTTGTACTTTTTCTTTTAACTTAGTCTGGATAGAGGCTTCCCAATTTTATTTATCTTTTCAAAGGCCAGCTTTGGGTTTCATTGAATTTTTTTTGACTTATTTTCAAGCTCACTAATCTTTCTTCAGGCATGTCCAGTCTAACGATGAGTCCATCAAAGGCATCTTCATTTCTGTCACAGTGGCTTTTTTTTTTAATTTCTAGTATTGAAACCATGAGTAGCAGGGTTAACAGTCACAGACAATTCAAAGACCCACCAAAGGTCTCCAAGCCCTGTTAAGCCCTCCCAGAAACCTGCTAGGTCCAGGAGAAACTAGTTGAGCTATCTAGAGCATGTACAGGATAGATTTGTTTGCCTGGTCATTGCCATTTTTCTGTCCCAGAACAAAAATTATCTAGGCAATGGAACTAAAGCCACTACCTCAAGGCTTTGGGGGTGAAGATTTGAAGCAAAGGGTGCCACTAATTATTGCATCCCAGACATAACATGAAGGGAATTGGTAAGCAACAACAGAAAAAATGTCCCCAATTAGCATGCAACTGATTACCTAATAATGAAAAACATAAAACATGGCTGTCACATGGATCAGAGGATGTGGCAATCACTGCAGGATGCAGAAACCTGAGTAAGAATTTCCCAACCTTCAACCAATTCCACTTCACCATGCTCTGAATAGCCCCCAACTCAACCCTGCCCTGAACACCTTAAAAAGCTTTGTCTTGCTGATGAGCAGAGACAGCTTTGAGATATCCTCCTGTCTCCTTGCTCAGCTGCCTTGCAATAAAGCTCTTCCTTTTGCAAAAGCTGGTGTTCTGTGTTTAGTTTTATGGTTCACATCACACAGCAGACCCTCATTCAGTTACACATTTATACATTTTACACACTTTAATCCTTAAGAGTTTCCATCTCTCTACTTACATTACCATCTGTTCTTTCATGTCGTCTACCTTTTCCATTAGAACCCTTAGCAAATTAACCATAGCCATTTTAAATTCCTGGTCTGGTATTTCCAGACCTTTGCCTTACCTGAGGCTGGTCTAATGCTTGGTTTGTCTCTTCAAATTGTGCTTTTTCTTGCTTTTTAATCATCTGTGGATAAAGTGAAGGTTCCTATGGCCAGGATCTTCACCTGACCCTAAACTACTTGATGTAACTGGCCTGCTGTTGGCTACTGCTTCCACACCCGTAAACAATAAGCTATTATCAACTGAGTCACCATATAGAGAGCTCTGCCCAGGGCTCTGGGTGGAGGCAGAGATGAAGGAGGATACAGACCTGCAGACATTGGATGATGATGTAATTCTAATGCTCTACCTATTGCCAGGAGAACAAGCCCTGGGCTGTGACTCTCAGAAGTGTTTTCTTAGACTTTTTTTTCTCCTATTACATGATATAAGAAGGCTAAAGGGGGCTGGACTGTCTAACTGCCTTTCCCCAGATTAGAGAAAGTTCTGGTAGAGGGCTGGCCTTTGTTATGGAAGATGATTTAAGCATATTTCAAAATAGTTACTTTCCCCTCTCTAACCCTGCCTGAAACACAAGGGGATCTTAATTATCAGAACTGGGTAGGGTTTCTGGGGGTAAATCCTAGTAAGTGTGAGAGCTCCCTTAAGAGTGGGGTCTCAGGGGTTTTAACTGTCAAGCTAGTCTACACTCAGCTTCAAATTGTCAAAGTTACCATTTCACTGTTCATGTAAGTTATTGCTCCAGCAACTTCTATTCCCAGTAAGCTGATCTTTTATGAATGTATTTGAATTTTCTCCAATTTTGGGGTGGTTTGCTCTGTGACCTCAATCCTCTGGTGGCTCTAAGAAAAACCACTGATGTTTAGCATGTTCAAATGCTTTTTTCCTGTTGTGAAGATGAACTGATAACTTGCAAGCTCCTTGCAAGCTTCTTCCTGTGTACTCTAATTCTTGATGCAACTACAAGTATTATACATACTGTCTACTGGCTCTGTCACTCTGAACGCCTGAAGACAGGCATTACGGTTATTGTTTGCATTTCTAGCATATGGTATAAATCAATGTCTGCTAAATTGAAAAAAAAAGGAACAAAACAGTTTACTGATTAAAAACAAAGTACTCCTTTTATTTGGCTCACTTCTCCATTTATTAGAATGACCATATTTGGAGAGACACAAAGCACTTAAATTTTATATGACTATAAAGTTATCACAAATCCCAAACTTTTTTAGCCACAGATATTTCACTTACTCCATTTAAGGAAAATGCTTTCAAAACATCTGAGATAGCTTGATACACAGAGATCCTGAATACGTGGGAACTACATATTTTTAAACACTTGTACTTCCTGCTTTAATAATGTCTCCTTTAAATGGAACCCAACATAAAAGGGACTGAAATATGTACGGTCATGATGCAAATGCTTTGGAGAAACAGTGAAATTAGTCTGTACAACATGGAAAAATAAGTAGTATGCACAGAAGTTGTGCAAGGATTCACTGAGCCATCTGGGCTTCCATGGCTTGTGCTGTCCATTCTGGTGCTGTCTGACTGATTTTTTCCAAAAGATTATTCACTTGGAAACAAAGTGATTGGATCTGTTTATCCCACGTTGGCAGAGCTTCCCGAGCTAAAGGAAAAGGAACAATGCACCAAGTTTAACAATTACTCCTTTATATTCACAGCAAATGTGAGTGAAAAGATAAATACAGTAGTAGTAATTTTTAGAAGTTTACTCCAAAAACCGCAGCTAATGACATTAAGCTAATTAAACAATAGTTAAAAACAGTACCCAAATCATTGGCACAAAGTACAAAACAAAGAAAACCATACACATGGAGATACATATTGTTGTTACTCATGAAAAGAAACTAAAACCAACCACACAACCTCAACCACAAAAATGACCACAGAAGTCAAAGTGCCTCACTCAAGCTGACAGTCTCATCACCTATGCTGATTCTTAAGACACTGCCACCTACTGGGAAAAGCAAATCTATTTGCATATTCAAAGCTGTCTCCACTTGATTCTCAAAGATGTCTGTAGTTAGAAATGACAAATGCAGGGGAGGGCAGAGAAGGGAGAGTCCCATTCAAAACAGCATCAAAACTTACAAAAAATGGGCAAAGTATTCGTGAAAACAAATAGTGAAACAAAGTATTAGTGAAGTATTCACTAAAATAAAGTATTAGTGAAAATAAACTATAAAGTGTTAATAAAGGACATAAAATAACTTGAGTAGAGACAAATCACATTCCCAGATACAAAGATGCAAATATCATAAAAATATCAGTCCTTTCCTATTTATATATAAATTTAAAGAAAATTCCAAAGACAATCTCCTTTTCTTTGTTTTGTTCTCTAACAGGACAAAATTATTAATGTTACTATGGAAGAACTGATGTGTGAGACTAGCCAAGATAATTTTGAAAATCAAAATCTGGGGGCAGGTTTATGGTATAGTGGAATATTATCACCCTTAAAAAGGAATGAAGTGCTGATTACATGCTACAACATGAATGAAATTTGAAAGTACAATATTAAGTGAAATAAGTCAAAAGTTCACTATTGTAATTGCACTTATAGGAAATATCCAGAACAGGTAAACCCACAGTGACAGAATGCAGACTCAGGGCTGCCTAGGGCTGGGGAAAGGGAAGAGGGAGGAGTGAGCTAAGTGGGCACAGAATTTCCTTTTGGGAAGATGAAAATGTTTTGGAACAGGGTAGAGTTGTTAGTTGTACAACACTGTGAACATACTAAATGCCACTAAATTGTTCACTTTAAAATGGTCAGTGTTATGTGAACTTCAACTCAGTACAAAAATAGTAGTGGAGGGGTAGGAGTTGCTTTACCAACAGTAAAATTTACTATAGATTTATCACCATATTGTTATAGGTCAGTGGAACCAAAAGATTACAGAAAATATCCAAACATATATGTGGTACACAATATATGTCAAAGATCAGAAAGACTGTTTTACTTAATAAACAGTACTTACATAATTAACAACCCAACTTTAAAAAACCAGCTAGACTGTACCTTAAAAGTATACACAAAAATGTACTGGAGCCAGGTTAAATTTCTATATATAAAACAATAAGTAAATATATTAGAAGAAAATTTAGAAAAATACTGGTTTTACCCCAAGGAGAGGAGACCTTCTTAATCAATAAAGAAAACTCGAAAGCCATAAAAAAAATTGACGTATTTGGCCACATAAAGTTTTTAGATGTGTTTATTATATACAATGCCTTACACACATGACAGAATGGGAAAATGTTTGTAACACATACAGCAAACAGTTAAAATTATCATTAAACAAAAGCTACAGCAAATTGATACTGGGAGTCTGAAGGTCAGGTGTGAAAGGAAGAAAACAGATAAGAAAAGTAACATCAATTCACAGAAAAGGAAATGCTAATGGCCAACACATAGGAAGATATTAAACTTCATTAGTGCTAAGGAAATGCACATTAAAACAATAATGTAGTGTCTTCTCCCACCAATAGGCAAAAAATAAAAAGAGGAATAATATACAGCTGGTGAAGATTCATTCTCATATTGATCAAAGTATGAATGGCTATACCTTTCTGGAAAGCAAGCTCATATCTATTAAGAATCAAAATACATATATCCTTTGATGCAATGGCATCACTTCTGAGACTCTGTTCTACATAAACAGGTATACCAGTATATAAAGATATGTAAAAGGCAATATGTGAATAGTTGAAGTCCATGATATACTATATGCAGCTATTAAAACAAATAAAGTCGATTTTTAGCTATGACTTGAAAATGTCCACAGTAATTAAATTTAAAAAACAATTTGTAAATAACTATTTGTAGAACACTAGCCACTTTAAAATACAGTCACATTCAAAGAAAACAAAAGCAAAAATGAACAAATGGGGCTACATCAATTTAAAAAGCTTCTGTACAGCAAAGGACACCATCAGCAGAACAAAAAGGCATCCTACAGTATGGGAGAATATATTCATAAATGACAGATCCGATAGGGGGTTAACATCCAAAATATATAAAGAGCTCACACGCCTCAACACCCAAACAGCAAATAAGCCGATTAAAAAATGGGCAGAGGATCTGAATAGACACTTCTCCAAAGAAGAAATTCAGATGGCCAACAGGCACATGAAAAGATGCTCCACATCGCTAATCATCAGGGAAATGCAAATTAAAACCACAATGCGATATCACCTCGTATCAGTTAGGATGGCCAACATCCAAAAGACAAGGAACAACAAACGCTGGCCAGGATGCAGAGAAAAAGAAACCCTCCTACACTGTTGGTGGGAACGTAAACTAGTTCAACCATTGTGGAAAGCAATACAGAGGTTCCTCAAAAAACTCAAAATAGAAATACCATTTGACCCAGGAATTCCACTCCTAGGAGTATACCCAAGAAAACAAGATTCAAAAAGACACATGCCCCCTATGTTTAGTGCAGGAGGATTACAATAGCCAAGATATGGAAGCAACCTAAGTGTCCATCAATAGATGAAAGGATAAAGATGATGTGGTACATATATAAAATGGAATATTATTCAGCCATAAGAAAACAAATCCTACCACTTACAACAACGTGAATGAAGCTAGAGGGTACTATGTTCAGTGAAATAAGCCAGGTGGAGAAAGACAAGTACCAAATAATTTCACTCATTTGTGGAGTATAACAACAAAGCAAAACTGAAGGAACAAAACAGCAGCAGACTCACAGACTCCAAGAAGGGACTAGCAGTTACCAAAGAGAAAGGGGGTGGAAAGGGTGGGTGGAGAGGGAGGAAGAAGGGAGTTAAGGGGCATCATGATTAGCACACATAATGTAGGGGGTCATGGGGAAGGCAGTGTAGCACAGAGAAGACAAGTAGCAACTCTACAGCATCTTACTATGCTGATGGACAGTGACTGAAATGGGATGTGTTGGGGGGGCTTGATAATATGGGGGAATGTAGTAACCACAATGTTGCTCATGTGAAACCTTCATAAGATTGTGTATCAATGATACCTTAATAAAAAGAATTTACATATATACTGCCACTTTTTGAAAAAGCTCTCTAAATATTTTTACATATGTGTATAAGTAAGAAGAAAGACACACAAGATTTTAGATTAATATTAGTTATGCCAGGGTGCTGGAATTAGAGGAGTGAAGGTAGAAGCAGAGGTATAGTATAAACTCCTCATTAATACTTGCAGTGCTTCTCTTGGGAGCATATTTATCATTATAATTTTTTAAATCTAAGAAAATGATAAAAGGTAATTCATACTCTATGAAGTTAGTATACATTAATTTAAGTAGTCCCTTTACTTCGTGACACCTCTGCTATATGATTCATTATATACTGTTTGTTTATTCAATACTTACTTATATCCCAATTTACAATAGATGAGGCATCAAAAAAGATGTTGGATATACAACGGAGAAAAAGAGAAACTTAGTATCCACCACCAGGAAGCTTAGCTTGGCAGCAGAAACGGACATTTAAACAAACAGTTACAGAAATGAATATAATTATGATTAATGCTAAGAAGAAATTCAAGGTGACTTAAGAACGTATAACAGTAAGCCATACCTAACCTGGGAGTCAAAAAAATATTATTGATTTAACACTGCTCAAACTAGGACACAGAGACAAAGCTAGCTGGAGAGGTTGGTTATGGGAGGAGTAGATATTTCAGAATGTTTGATGTGGAGAGGAATTTACAGTGCTAAAAAAAAAAAGATATGGCTGGATTAGAAAGAAAAAGCTATGAAGGATCAGGCAGGATCTTTTGGAGGCTCTGTAGAGTACCAAGGAAGAGACTAACATGATTTAATAACTTGTTTTTTTTCCCCGCTTCTTTGCATTTTTAGAAGATCACAATCATTCTGACTATATACTAGGACAACTAGGCTAGAAAGGAGCAATTGTAGATGTGAGAAAAAAAGTTAAGAGGCTATACTAAAGCCCAAAAGGGGTTACGGCTGTTCAGAGTAGGATGGTAACAGTGAGAAATGAAGAAAGTATGTGGATTCCAGATACACCTGGGAGATAAAATTCAAAGGATTATGGGCAGCAACAAAGAGGACAAGGAATGCTGAAGAAAGTGAGCAATGCAGTGTTTGCTGACTGGTTGCGGGAGGCAGGCTGGGAGAGGAGATAATGAACTCAGTTTGGTATGTTCATTCTAAGATACTCATGGAACAATCAGATGGGGAGCACCTGGTAGTTAGTGCCTTTGAGTCTGAGACTCAGAAATTTATGCTCGAAAGGTAAATCTAGGTATTATCTACATGGAGATGGTAACTGAATCAATGGGAACAGATAAGATTCCCTAGGGAAACTAAGTAGAGTGAGGCAAAAAGGCCCAAGCATAAGCCCTAAGCAACTCCAATATTAAAGGCACTAATAAAAATGTAGAATCTATAAAAATGCCAGGAAGAATACCTGGAGAAGTAGGAGGGAAAGCAGGTGAAGAAGATGATAGAAGTCAAATAGTTGGGGTGGGAGGACAGTTCAAAAAGAAGTGAATAAGCAGTCCTATTTGATGTGCTGAAAAGACAAGATGAGGCCTGAAAGATGAAAGGATTTTTGTAAAAATGGGAGAGACCAGAGTATGTTTAATATTGATGGAAAGAAGCCAACAGAGCAAGAAAGGATGAAAACAGACAAAATAACGGCTAATCTCAAGTTTCTAAAAGTTTTTTTCAGGGGAGGGGCAGGGCTCAAAAAAGGGCTTCAGAGTACAAGTGAAAGAACTGGAAAGAAAGACAAATCACCTCACAAAGAAAAAAACATACTTAGATCTATATTTAAAAATTATAAATTAATGTATCTAATAAAGTTGTTAGGAAAGTTCCACATCGATAGTTTTTTTTCCTGTGAAATAACAATATTCTGCTGAGAATGAAGAAGAAAAGTCAGAGATCTGAGAAAAATGGTATCTGCAATGCAGAGCAGGAAAGAGTGGACTAGATTCCAAACGTATCAAGAATCCTAGGAAGTGCTGAGGACCCATGAGCTTTAACTGCAGAGGCATCTATCTGTCTGGTGCTCTGACTCTCCTCCAGCAACCTTAGTTAGCTGCTCCAGTACAGGACTGGAAAAGAGAGAGAATGGACTCATTCATGGTGAAGTTTTGCTGGAGAGCTGAAACAGAAAGTTAATGGTTGGAACAAAAAGCTATTAGGCAAGTATTTTGGGGCGCCTGTAAAAGAGCAACTGAAATAATCCTGGAATCCAAGCTGGATATAAAGAGTAGTAGAGACAAAAAAAGGGCTGGGCTGATTAGAAGGAAGAAAGTCAATGGACCAGAGGCTCCAAAGCAATCAAGGAAGGATCAAAGTAGAAGTAACTGAGACTGAGCACTAGAAAGATAAGAAAAGGTTATGGTGAGAGTGGGGTATTTCAAATTACAGTTTTACAAATAGAATGGTTCTGGCATACAGCAAAGTCCAGGGTGTACAGGAGGTGGGAATAGGGGATGAATAAGTATTAGCCAATGAAAGAGTCAAGAGATCTACTTATCTGTCTGCCTCCATTAGTTTAACTAGCTGCTCAGGAAATGCAACTGGCATTCCTACATGCCTGATACATGGTATGTAGTCAACAAATGTTTGATAAGTAAATGAATGAATTGATACAACAATTCTAGTTTCAGATTTCTCTGCAGCACAGACAAGGCTGCATTGTGTCCTCATGAATATAAATTTATAGAAATTATTTAAATTACTTCTTTGGAAATAAGCAAACAAATTGTTCAACATGTCTTAATCACAAATATACAACAGTTCACTGCCATTTCATTATGACAGAAGTAAGCAGAACCTCTTACTTTCAAAATGAACTATTCCATCAATCTGATCAATAAATCCATTCATACGTCCTTCTGTTATCATTTGCGATGCTATCTTTTCTGCCTGTAAAAAAATGTTTTTAGTTTTAAAAATTAACTCTTTGAAACTTTAATTATATCTACAGTTACTCACATGTGAGAAGAGAATTGAAAGCTCTTTGTCTGCTACCCATCACTAAGCTTTACAGATGTGGTCACTTGCCATTCATTAAAAGAGTAAATCTTATAAATCTGCCTATTTTTAGCCCCCATTCTTTATAAGCGCAACCCATTATTTTAATCGGGATGTTTTTCTTGTGACATTTTGGACAAGAACCCAGCCCTCTTAGCAATTTTTTCCTCTGCTCAAAACCAAACTATTTTTCTTCTCACTGGGATCCATGCCTGAAAAAAAAAACAACAAAAAAGGTTTTCCTATTTTATTTCAATTTTCACAGTTTATCACCCCAAAAATTCTTAGGAAAGTGGCATTCTTGAAGAAAAAATTGAAAGGAGGAATAGATTTTCAAATTTAAAAGGGAGTTGAAAAGATTTAAAAGACTACTAAAGGGGAACAAAAAGTCCTCTACCTAGCTCCTAAAGACACTTTATTGGAATATATACATCACCTACTAAACCCTTATCATGACTAAGAATGAAATTAATTCCCTAATAACTCAGTCAACTTAAGTTAAATCATGCACAGAAATTACAACAGAATAGCCTGGAGTATTACTATAGCCATTCTCTCAAAGAAATGAAATATTTAACCTTTGGGTCAACTTAGTGCAGAAAAAAGAAGTAAGGCATGTATCGGAATCTTGTTAATCAGAAATCAGAAACCACTATGAAGTGTATTTAAACAGACACTAAACAAAGATATTCTCACAAAATGGGTATCATAACCTGGAACCCCTTTAAGATTACCATTCTGGGTCACTTTATCATAAAGTACAATTAAAATAAAAAGTACCATCACAGTACTATTTTAACATTCAAATAATTTATTTCTATTTGAGGCTTTTAATGTGTATTTCTGTTGCAGTTGCCAATATTTATCAATTATATATTTTATTTTCCCATAACGTCAATAGGTTTAATCTCTTAACTTGCTTTTTATGTATAAAAACAAGAAAATACCTTAGCTGCAGGGATCTCTAAAAGAGCTCCAAGTTCTTCAAAGGTAATATTATTATATAATTTGCTTGCAGACAACAAATTGTGTTCAATAACAGCTCTGTCCAAGATGCTAGAACCTTAAATATAAATAGTTATAAATTTGAAACTTGTTTTTTACTGTTATAAGATTCATCCTTTTTCCCCCAAAATTTCTAGGCAAGTAATAACTCATCATCATTGTCTTTATTCCTCTTATCAAAATTTAAAATGCCTTATTTGATATAGTTTGAAGAATATACAATTAAATACAAATAACATGTTAAAAAATGAGTGATTAGCAAGTAGTTACTAACTAGTTGAATGGATTTAACCCTTTGGGTTTCAGGTTGTGCTTCCTTAGGGTAGCTATCAGATTCGTCAACTTTTCTTTTCTGGCTATTAGCACACATTTTTATTAGCAAGCAGCAACAAAACAATCATGGCACCTGTTTTGCAAGCTTTATAAAGTCAATGTATATAGCTTAACAGAAATATCTCTTTTGGACACTCCACAAGCACCTAACTCTGAGACAAATGTGAGAAATATCTGGAAGGCAGGATCAGCTAACCATGAAAGGTCAGGCATAGCATCCTCCCTTAAGGGAGGTAATGCAAGGCCCAACAAAGTTCTGGACATAAGGCCCCATGCTGAAGGTGTTAGACTTCTGGGCTCATCCAATTTTTTTCTTTCCAGTTTTACTGAGGTATAATTGACAAATAACATTATGTTAGTTTAAGGTGTAAAACATAATGATTTGATATATGTATATATTGTGAAATGATTACCATAGTAGTTAACATCCATCACCTTATATAGTTATGAATTTTTTTTCTCACATAGTTATGAAGTTTTTAGCAACTTTCAAATATAAAGATTTAGATAAATGGTAGGAAGACTTAATATTAAGATGTCAATACTCCCCTAACTGACCTATAGACTCAATGCTATCCCTATCAAAATTCCAGCTGGCTTCTTTGCAAAAACTGACAAACTGATCTTACTATTCACATGCAAATTCAAAGTACCCAGGGTAGCCAAAACAATCTTGAAAAAGAAAAAAGTTGGAAGTCTCACATTTCCTGATTTCAAAACTTACTATAAAATACCAAAACAGTGTGGTACTGGCACAAGGACAGGAATTACAGAATAATGGAATAGTATTGAGAGTCCAGAAACAAATTCTCACATTTATGGTCAATAGATTGTCAACACGAATGCCAAGGCAATTCAATGGGGAAAATAAGTCTTTTCAACAAATGGTGCTGAGACAACTGGATATACACATGCAAAAGAATAAACTTGGACCCTACCTTATACTGCAATACAAAAATTTACTCAAAATGAATCAAGATCTAAATATAAGAGTTACAACTATAAAACTTCAGAAGAGAACAGAGCCAACGTTCATGACCTTGGAGTAGGCAACGGTTTCTTAGATATGACACTGAAATTATGAACAACAAAAGAAAAAACAGATAATTTGGACTGCACCAAAATTTAAAACTTTTGTGTTTCAAAGGACACCATCAAAAAGGTGAAGAAAAAATACAGGGAGTTAGAGAAAATATTTGCAAATCATCTGATAATGATCATATCTAGAATCTATGAAGAATTCTTACAATTCGATAATAAAAGGAGAAATACCTCAATTTAAAAATTGGCAAAGGATCTGAATAGTTTGATAAAGATATACAAATGGCCAATAAAGCACAGAAAAGGTGCTTTAACTCCCACCTTCAAAGAAACATCATTAACCCTCAGGGAAATGCAAAGCAAAACAAAAAAATACCACTTAATACCCACTAGGAAGGCTAAATCAAAAAGACATATAGTAAGTGTGGGAGATAATACAGAAAAAATGGAACCCTTACATCTGGCAGGAATGTAATATGGAGCAGCCATATTGGAAAACAGTCTGACAGCTCTTCAAAAGAATAAACGCAGAGTTATTATATGACTCAGTAATTCGACTCTTAGGTATATACCCAGGAGAATTAAAAACTTGTGTCCATACAAAAATCTTTACATTAATGTTCACAGCAGCATTATTAATAGCCAATAGCGAAAAAGTGAAAACAACCTGTATATCCATCAACTGCTGAAGAAATAAAATATGGTACATCCATGTAATAGAATATTACTTGGAAATAAAAAAGGAATGAAATACTGATACAAACTACAACATGGAAGAACCCTGAAAACATGCAAAATGAAAGAAACCAGCAAAATGATATTATATGATTCCATTATATGAAATGCCCAGAATATACAAATCTATAGAGCAGAAAGCAGATTAGCAGTAATGCTGTACAACTCTGGGATTATACTAAAAACAACTGAATTCTAATTTTAAAAAAAAAACTATCTCAAGATTTCTAGCCTAAGGTCATAATGCCAAAAAACAAAACTGTCCCAAAGAGATATATAAGGAAAGCAATAAAGTCTAAAATGGAAGAGGAAGAAGACAAAATATCTGTCCTCTTTACAGACCCATGTGAGAAATTTGACAATCATTTACATCCTGAATGATCCTAGTGAGTATCCCTCTTTTAGAAAAATAATTATCTTTTTAGAAAAGACTACATATCTTTTCATATTTTTTCATGACCAGAAAGTCATGATCTGAATGAAGCTTAAATCTGTAGCTCAACTATATCAATTCTGGAAACTTTTTTTTATTTATGTAGTTTTTATGTCACACATCTTCTTGCATAAAGAATTCAAAGCTGCTCAGAAGAATACAGAGAACGAAAGACAAGGAAATTTAAAAGTAAAAAAGAAAAACGAATAGCAACAATCAAACACCTACACACTATTTACAGGTGGGCTACAAATTTAATTTTAAGCTTTCTAGCGGCCAACCAAAGTAAGAAAACCAATCAATTATCAACTCATGATGTGTTTACATAAAGTAAAAACCAACTGCTCAGGAGAATCACAACTAATCCTAAGACTGTAAAGGAATTTTCCTGAGGATCTGCATAAATAATATCCTATACGAAAAATAACTGTTGTAGACAGAAAGGTGATCATCAACTGGTTTGCTTCTTAAAGTGCAATTAAAAGAAATTCAATAGGAGTCAGTCAATATAATCCCTTCACTGACCTGCTTCAATTCAAGGCAGCAAGATTAGGTGACGTGTACACCTGTCAGCCAACCCCTACATAAATGACTCTACAGCTAAATTCTCTTTGATACAGGATGCCACTGAATCCAAGGCAGTGAGTCTAAGAGATCTACATGTTACCTTGACCTTTTCCATGTTTCTGATGGTCTATGTCCATATTTTTTATTACTATGTGTGTTGTTATAAGCCACTTTAAAATCATTGTAGACAAACATACATAAAATAATTGATGTTATAAACAAGCAACTATTATAAACTCTTTTCCAGCCAAACAGACTCTGACTTAAGCAAATACATCTCTTAACTAGGAAACATGACACCAAGTTCTATTCTTATTGGCAATACTTTCACCCTAAATAACCCTGGGCAAACTACTGTGCCAAATTTTGCTCTAAAATAGGACTGGGTAATTATGCTGTTATAAACTGATGCTTAAAATTTAGATACTTATCAAATGGTTTGAGCTTTTTAAAAAAACAGGCACTATAAGCATAGCTTAAAATTCTTCTGCCCTTAATTCCCTCAAAAATGCATTACTCCACAAAATGCTTTCCAACAAAGGTATTTTTATACTTCAAACCCGTATCTGTGTATGATACCCATTTTCAGTCAATATAATGTTCTTTTATCAAGTGTTACATAAAAATATTGTAGAAAAATATCAAGATGCTTCATATTTCACATACTTTCCACTAGTGCATACCTAAATATTTACTACCATATATGTTTAAAGCATGATCATTACCATCAGCTGTAGTTGCTTTTTGGTGAGGCATCAGCATGGCAGCAAATTCTTGAAGTTGATTTCCTCTGATGATCCTATCCAAGTACATTTTCTCTAAGATCCCATAAGCAGCAAGTTGCTGGCACCTTTCATCCTTAAAAAGAGTTGCCAGCATCCGAGAACGCTGCTGTCCTAAGGGAAACAAATGAACATCAAATATTCTCACCTATTTCTTCAATAAAAATCTTTGTTATGACTAGTTTTGCCTACTAAAATACATGGTCCACTCTTGTTATTTGTATTAGCTATGTTCTATAAAGTTGCTGCCAACACTCAATTGTTGCTCCTAAAGGAAATACAGGGTTAGGTTCTTACGAGCCTCTGGTCACAACATTATTGTCAGTTGATCATATTCAATCCTGTTTTATGTGTGTTTCTGTGGAAAGGCACCTTATTTAATATATATTGTTGATTCATTATTCAAGAAAATATATAAATAGGGGGTGTTGTGATGTATCATTACTTTAAAATGATGTATCAAAAAATGTGTGACAGAAAGCAAGCAAATATATGAAAATAAGCCAGGAAAATTTAGAAAAAAGGAGTAAAGGGAGAGTAGCTCCGCTTTGATGATAAAACATTAAGCTATAATAATTCAAAGAGCACAGTACTAGTATATTAATAAAGAGGCTAAATAATGGAACAGAACACTATATCCAGAAATCTACTATAATGTGCTTCAAATCAATCAGGAAAAAAGATAGGCTATTCAAAATAAAGGATGCTAAGTCAAATGACAAGCCATTTAGCAAAAAAAAGGTTAATTCCCTATCTCATTCTTTACACTAAAGTAAATCCAAATGGATTAAGTTTTACAAGTAAATTTAAGGAAGAAGTAGGCCAGACTCATCTATACTAGTGTTTATGCTTGAAGGTGGGGGTTGGAAATAGTGATTAGGAGGAAGAAGAAAGGCCAAAAATGAACCCCTAAAGCAGCGATTCTCAAGGGGATCCCTAAGACCTTTTCAAGGGATCACTATTTTGATAATAACATACAGATATCCTTTGCCTTTTTCACTGCATTGGCATTTGAACCGTTGGAACAAAAGCCATGGTGGCCAAAACCGGTGGCACACAGCACAAATCAAGGCAGTAACACTAGAACCAAACTGCATTGTACCACACACTCAACAGTGAGCCAATATTTTCCAAACAACCAATACATGACTGTACAAAATCTTACATGAGTAAAAGATCCACTCAAAGTGCAAGACACTCCTCCAAGTGGTAAAGATACCTCAAGACAAATGCTGGGCATAGAAGCCACAGGGCATAAATATGCAAAGAAGTAAAAAGCTAACCTTTTCAAACAATAAGGCTTCTCTCTCACTTACCAACTCTACATTTCCCTGTATGGCCCCGGAAGATGACTGGTTAGCCAGAGACGGGTAAGATTCCTCAAGGGAGGAACAACCTAAGACAGGCACAGTCGCAGGGGGGCCATCAGGTGAGAAATTGGGGATCAACAGAGGTGAGGCTTAGAACCTCACCCCCCCTGTTCTGAGAGAAATCTTCTGCATACGTGGATGTTTTATTGCCCTTGTCTAGCTTGGATTAACACATAGTCTACAGGCACACACCTGATCATCTACATTTGCTCTCTTACAACACTAAACTATGTTTTCTACCTTTATCTTGTATCTACCTACCACTTCAGCATTTTATTAAAAATAATAATAATAAAGAGAGAAATGTGGTATCCACATATAAATCAAGTATAAAAACCAAATGAGTATTCATATTTGAACTGACTGTTTAGAGTTCATAATGCATGAGCAAAACCAAAAGTTTCTGTGATGACTGCCCTTGTACTGTTCACCATGTAACTTATTCATTATGTAAGAATTTGTTCTCCATGTAAGAACTTGTTTGTTATGCCTCAGAAGATTGGAGACTGACGAAAATTAGGCTTGGGGTGGATTAATGATTGTGCATTGAGCATTGACTCCCCTATACAGAATTTTATTATCGTTAACAACCATTTGATCAATAAATATGAGAGATGCCCTCACAAAAAAAAAAAAAAAAAAAAAGGACAGACTTCCAATGGTAAAATAAATAAGTAACCGGGATGTAATGTATAGCACAAGGAATATAGTCAAGATATTGTAACAGCTTGGTAGGGTGATAGCTGGAACCTCGAATTATGTATATAAATGTTACTGTGTTGTACACTTGAAACTAATGTAATGTAATACTGTGCATCAACTACCCTTCAATAAAAAATATTTAAAAAAAAAAAAAAAGTGCAAGACAGACCAAGATTTTAACATAAGAGAACGCAAAAAGTTCATCAATATGGTTTCAGATGCCACCATGCAATTAACCTATAAGAGATTATACCACTTGTCAAGTTAAGTGTATCAAAGAAGAACATCCACAATTATCTGAAAAAGCCACTAATATGTCTTTTTCCAACTACACATTTGGATTTCCAATGATACATCTGGATTTTCCAACTTTCCTCTATGAAGTTGGAATTTCTTCATATACTTCCACTAAAACATGTCAAAACTGACTGAATATAGAAATGCCTTTAATAATTTTTTTGTTTATTAAGCAAGACATAGAGATTTGAAAAAATGTAAAACAATTCCGTTCTAACTTTTCTTGCTTTAGAAAATTATCACTTTATAAAAACATGTCATATCTGTTTATATATAATGAAGCTACTACTGCTACTCTTAAATGAATTCGTATTTTTGAAATTTCTCATTTCAATTTCTAATTGAAGTAATCAGTAGATATAGCCTAAAAAGTATAAAGAGTGTAAGGGGTCCTGAGGACAGAGGATTTGAGAACCTAAATACTACAAGAAAACATGCAGGAATTTAAAATACATAATTTCAGAGTAGGAAAAACCCTTCTGAGCAAGTCAACAAGAACCAGAGGCCATGAAAGAAAAAATTAATATAGATATATAAAAAAATTTAAAGTTTCTGCATGGCAAAAATTCAATGAACAAAGCCAAAAATAAGAAATAGAGGAAAATTTTCCACAAATTTGAAAAAAAACTTTGTTGAATTTCTCATATACACAGACACTCATAAGTCACAAAGGATAAAAACCCCAAAACATGGCTAATGAACATAAACAGAAAATACACTGAAAAAAAAAAATTACATGTTTTTCAACAGTGATTTTTCAAACATATGAAATGGTGCTCAAGGGGATTCATAATAAATGTAATGCAAATTAAAACCAAACTAAAAAACTATCCTTCATTTGTCAGATTGGCAAAAATTAAAAAATGTAGTATGTATCTGAAGAATCAGGTACACATAGACATTGTTTGGAGGGTGACACTAAAAGGGCAATGTATAATTTCTATCAAAAGTTTAAATGTATGGACCCTTGGAGTCAAGAATTTAACCTATACATCTACTTACACATATGTGCATAAACACTACAGCATTGTTTGTAATTGACTGTTAGTTATAATAAAGCCAAAGAATAAAAAAATCAAAAAGAATGAGCTTTATGTATTGACTTATGAAGATCACTATGATATATAGCTACATGAAAAAGCAAATGGCAAAAGTGTGTATCATGCTACCATTTGGATGTAACAAGAGGGGATATATACACATGCATTTTTTTTTATTATGGTATGATTGATATATACTCTTCTGAAGGCTTCACATAAAAAAAAAAAATGTGGTTACTACACTTACCCATATTATCAAGTCCCCACCCATAACCCCAATGCAGTCACTGTCCATCAGTGCAGCAAGATGCCACAGATTCACTATGTGTCTTCTCTGTGCTACACTGTTCTCTCCGTGATCCCCCATATCATGTGCACTAAACATAATACCCCTTAATCCCCTTCTCCCTCCCTCCCCACCTGTCCTCCCACACCCCTCTCCTTTGGCAACCACTAGTTCTTTCTTGGAGTCTCTGAGTCTGCCACCATTTTGTTACATCAGTTTTGCTTCATTGTTATACTCCACAAATGAGGGAAATCATTTGGCACTTGTCTTTCTCTGCCTGGCTTATTTCACTGAGCATAATGTCCTCCAGCTCCATCCATGTTGTTGCAAATGGTAGGATTTGCTTCTTTCTTATGGCTGAATAGCATTCCATTTTGTATATGTACCACCTCTTCTTTATCCATTCACCCACTGATGGACACTTAGGTTGCTTCCATATCTTGGTTATTGTAAAAAGTGCTGTGATAAACATTTGAATTGGAGAAGTTGTATTCTTTGGGTAAATTCCAAGAAGTGGGATTCCTGGGTCAAATGGTACTTCTATTTTTAGTTTTTTGAGGAAACTTCATATTGCTTTCCACAATCGTTCAACTAGCTTACATTTCCACCAGTAGTGTTAGGAGGGTTCCCCTTTCTCCGCATCCATGCCAGCATTTGTTGTTCTTAGTCTTTTCAATGCTGGCCATGCTTACGAGTGTGAGGGGATACCTCATTGTGGTTTTAATTTGCATTTCCCTGATGATTAGTGTTGTGGAGCATCTTTTCATGTGTCTGTTGGCCATCTGAATTTCTTCTTTGGAGAACTCTCTCTTCATATTCTCTACCCATTTGTTAATCGGGTTAATTGTTTTCTGGGTGTTGAGGTGTGCAAGTTCTATATATATTTTGGATGTTAACTCCTTGTAGGATGCTTTTTGTTCTGTTGATGATGTCCTTTGCCATACAGAAACTTTTTAGTTTGATGTAGTCCTATGAGTTCATTTTTGCTTTTGTTTCCCTTTCTCAAGGAGATGCGTTCAGAAAGAAGTTGCTCATGCTTATATTCAGGAGATGTTTGCCTATGTTGTCTTCTAAGAGTTTTATGATTTCATGACTTACATTCAAGTCTTTAATCCACTTCAAGTTTACTTTTGTGTATGGGGTTAAACAATAAACCAGTTTCATTCTCTTGCATGTAGCTGTCCAGTTTTGCCAACACCAGCTGTTGAAGAGGCTGTCATTTCTCCATTGTATGTCCATGGCTCCTTTATCATATATTAATTGACCATATGTGGTTGGGTTTATATCAGGGCTCTCTAGTCTGTTCCATTGGTCTTTGGGTCTGTTCTTGTGCCAGTACCAAATTGTTTTGATTACTGTGGCTTTGTAGTAGAGCTTGAAGTTGGGGAGCATACTTCCCCGTTTTATTCTTCCTTCTCAGGATTGCTTTGGCTGTTTGAGGTCTTTTGTTGTCCCATATGAATTTTAGGACGATTTTCTCTAGTTCATTGAAGAATGCTGTTGGTATTTTGATAGGAATTGCATTGAATCTATAGATTGCTTTAGGTAGAATGGCCATTTTGACAATATTAACTCTTCCTGTCCATGAGCACAGGATGTTTCCATTTATTGGTATCTTCTTTAATTTCTCTCATGAGTGTCTTGTAGTTTTCAGAGTATAGGTCTTTCACTTACTTCATTAGATTTATTCCTAGGTATTTTTTTTTTTTGATTCAATTGTGAATGGAATTGTTTTCCTGATTTCTCTCTCTGCTAGTCCATCATTAGTGTATAGGAATGAAACAGATTTCTGTGTATTAATTTTATATCTTGCAACTATGCTGAATTCAGATATTAGATCTAGTATTTTTGAAGTGGATTCTTCAGGGTTTTTTATGTACAATATCATATCATCTGCAAACAGGGACAGTTTAACTTCTTCCTTGCCAATCTGGATGCCTTTTATTTCTTTGTGTTGTCTGATTGCCATAGCTAGGACCTCCAGTACTATGTTGAATAGAAGTGGGGAGAGTGGGAATCCTTGTCTTGCTCCCGATCTTAAAGGAAAAGCTTTCAGCTTCTTGCTGTTAAGTATAATGTTGGCTGTGGGTTTGTCATAAATGGCCTTAATTATGGTGAGGTACTTGCCCTCTATACCCATTTTGGTGAGAGTTTTTATCATGAATGGATGTTGAATTTTGTCAAATGCTTTTTCAGCATCTATGGAGATGATCATGTGGTTTTTGTCCTTCTTTTTGTTGATGTGGTGGATGATGTTGATGGATTTTTGAATGTTGTACCATCCTTGCATCCCTGGGATGAATCCCAGTTGGTCATGGTGTATGATCCTTTTGATATATTTTTGAATTCGGTTTGCTAATATTTTGTTGAGTATTTTTGCATCTATGTCATCAGGGATATTGGTCTGTAATTTCCTCTTTTTTTGTGGTGTCTTTTTTGGTATTAGAGTGATGCTGGTCTCATAGAATGAGTATGGAAGTATTCCCTCCTCTTCTATTTTTTTGGAAAACTTTAAGGAGGATAGGTATTAGGTATTCACTAAATGTTTGATAAAATTCAGCAGTGAAACCACCTGGTATAGGAGTTTTGTTCTTAGGTAGGTTTTGATTACCAGTTCAATTTCATTCCTGGTAATTGGTCTGTTCATATTTTCTGTTTCTTGCTTGGTTAGCCTTGGAAGGTTGTATTTTTCTAGAAAGTAGTCCATTTCTTCTAGGTTATACAGTTTGTTAGCATATAATTTTTCATAGTATTTTCAAATAATTCTTTGTATTTCTGAGGTGTCTGCAGTGATTTTTCCTTTCTCATTTCTGATTCTATTTATGTGTGTAGACTCTTTTTTTCTTGATAAGTCTGGCTAGGGTTCTATTTTGTTTATTTTCTCAAAGAACCAGCTTTTGCTTTCATTGATTCTATTGTTTTATTCATCTCAATTTTATTTATTTCTGCTCTAATCTTTATTATGTCCCTCCTTCTACTGACTTTGGGCCTCATTTGTTGTTCTTTTTCTAGTTTCATTAATTGTGAGTTTAGACTGCTCAAATTGGATTATTCTTCTTTCCAGAGGTAGGCCTGTATTACTTTCCTCTTAGCAAGGCCTTCACTGTGTCCCACAGATTTTGCAGTGTTGAATTATTGTTGTCATTTGTCTCCATATATTGCTTGATCTCTGTTTTTATTTGGTCATTGATCCATTGATTATTTAGGAGAATGTTGTGAAGCCTCCATGTGTTTGTGGGATTTTTCATTTTCTTTGTGTAATTTATTTCTAGTTTCATACCTTTGTGGTCTAAGAAACTGGTTGGTACAATTTAAATCTTTTTTAATTTACTGAGGCTCTTTTTGTGGCCTAGTATATGATCTATTTTGAAAATGTTCCACGTGCACTTAAGAATGTGTTTTCTGCTTTTTGGGTGCAGAGTTCTGTAGATGTCTGTTAGGTCCATCTGTTCTAATGTGTTGTTTAGTACCTCTGTGTCCTTACTTATTTTCTGTCTGGTTGATCTGTCCTTCAGAGTGAGTGGAGTGTTGAAGTCTCCTAGAATTATTGCATTGCATTCTATTTTCCCTTTTAATTCTGTTAGTATTTCTTTTACATATGTAGGTGCTCCTGTGTTGGGAGCACAGATACTTATAATGGTTATATCTTCTTGTTGGATTGACCCCTTTATCATTATGTAATGTCCTTCTTTGTCTCTTGTGACTTTGTTTTAAAGTCCATTTTGTCTGATACAAGTATTGCAAATCCCCCTTTTTTCTATTAGTTGCATGAAGTATCTTTTTCCATCCCTTCACTTTTTGTCTGTGTATGTCTTTGCGTTTAAAGTGAGTCTCATAGGCAGCATATAGATGGGTCTTGTTTTTTTATCCATTCAGTGACTCTATGTCTTTTGATTGGTGCATTCAGTCCATTTACATTTAGGGTGATTATCGATAGGTATGTACTTATTGCCATTGCAGACTTTGGATGCGTGGTTTCCAAAGGTTCATGGTTAACTTCCTTACTATCTATGAGTCTAACTTAACTCACTTAATATGCTGTTACAAACACAACCTAAAGGTTCTTTCCTTTTTCTCCTCCTTTTCCTTCCTCCTCCATTCTTTATATATTAGGTATCATATTCTGTACTCTTTGTCTATCCCTTGATTGACTTTGGGGATAGTTAATTTAATTTTGCATTTGCTTAGTAATTAGCTGTTCTACTTTCTTTACTGTGGTTTTATTACCTCTGGTGACAGCTATTAAACCTTAGGAACACTTCCATCTATAACGGTCCCTCCAAAATACACTGTAGAGATGGTTTGTAGGAGGTAAATTCTCTCAGCTTTTGCTTATCTGGAAATTGTTTAATTCCTCCTTCAAATTTAAATGATAATCTTGCCTGATAAAGTAATGTTGGTTCGAGGCCCTTCTGCTTCACTGCATTAAATACATCATGCCTCTCCCTTCTGGCCTGCAAGGTTTCTGCTGAATAGTCTGATGTTAGCCTGACAGGCTTTCCTTTGCATGTGATCTTATTTCTTTCTCTGGCTGCTTTTCATAGTCTGTTCTTATCCTTGATCTTTTCCATTTTAATTACTATATGTCTTGGTATTGTCTTCCTTGGGTCCCTTGTGTTGGGAGATCTGTGGATCTCCATGGCCTGAGAGACTATATCCTTCCCCAGATTGGGGAAGTTTTCAGCAACTACCTCCTCAAAGACACTTCCTATCCCTTTCTTTCTCTTTTCTTCTGGTACCCCACCCCTTTAATGCAAATACTGTTCCATCTGGATTGGTCACACAGTTCTCTCAATATTCTTTCATTCTTAGAGATCCTTTTTCCTCTCTGTCCCTCAGCTTCTTTGTATTCCTCTTCTCTAGTTTCTATTTCATTTATTTTTTCCTCTGCCATATCCAATCTGCTTTTAATACCTCCATTGTGCTCTTCAATGATTGGATCCCCAACCGGAATTCATTCCTCAGTTCTTGAATATCTTTCTGTACCTCCATGAGCATGTTAATGATTTTTATTTTGAACTCCCTTTCAGGAAGAGTCATGAGGTTGATGTCATTTAAATCTTTCTCACGGGTTATATTAATTTTACTCTGAACCAAGTTCCTTTGGCATTTCATATTTGTATATGGTGCCCTCTAGTGCCCAGAAGCTCTACTCTCCGGAGCTGCTCAGCCCCTGAAGCAATGTCGGGGGTCGCACGGGAGTGGTATTGGTGCCTGGAGGAGGAAAGAGCTGTTTCCTGCTTCCTGGCTGCTATGCCTGTCTCCACTGCATGAACCAGTGGGCCGAGCACACAGGTATAAGCCTCTATGCTTTGCATTTGTAGTTGCTGTAGACAGGTCTTCCTTCTGGCTGGCCTAATGCCAGGGTAGGGTTTGCCGGTTTGTGAACCAGTGGGGCTGGCCAGGAGAAAGGCACAGTAGGCTGCCTATCACGGAGGGGGTCCTTGGAGCTGTGTAGCCAGCCAGGGAGCTGGAGCACCTGAAGATCGTGAAAGCTCCAGCCTGCTAGGCAGAGTGCACCCGGACAATTTTGTCTACCTGTCCTTTCTCTTGAGTAGTAAGCTCTGTGCAATCCTTGCCCCTTTAGCAGCCCTCTTGCTAAGGGCTTCCTTGTTAGAAAGTCTCTCACACTGCCTACCTTTCTTTTGTCCCAGAGCAGCTGGATATCGATCCCTGCTTTCCACAAGTGGCTGGTATCTCAGTCTCTCCAGGAATTCTGCCTGTCTTAGCTTTCCAATCCCCTAATCACGAGAGTATCATGAAAGCACCATGAAATGTAGGTTTGTGCCCCCAGAGCAGATCTCCGGGGTTAGGTATTTAGCAGTCTCAGGTTTCCACTCCCTCCCTGCTCTGTTTCTCTTCCTCCCACGAGTGAGCTGGGGTGGGGGAAGGGCTTGGGTCCCACTGGGCCATGGCTTTGGTACGTTACCCTGTTCTGTGAGGTCTGCTCTTTTCTCCAGGTATATGCAGTCTGGTGCAGTCCTCTTTCCTGTTGCTCTTTTAGGATTAGTTGTATTAATTATATTTTCATATTATATGTGGTTTTAGGAGGAAGCCTATGTCTCACCTCTCACGCCACCATCTTTAATCCTTCTACACATGCACTTTTATATTGAAGGAAATACAAGTAACCAGAAAGAGTTCTTTACACCTGAAAGCAGTACCATTTTCTGTACTGCCTTTTCAGTAACAAAAATAAGATCACTGCTTCATAAAGACTGAAATGTGTCATCTGACCACATCATTAAGCTCTCAACTAAACATTCTCAAAAATAAACATTCTAAAATGATTTAGAAAAGCCATGGTTTACAGTAAAGATGGCTAGCATCCAAAAGACAAACAACAACAAATGTTGGCGAAGTTGTGGAGAAAGGGGAACCCTCCTACACTGCTGGTGGGAATGTAGATTAGTTCAACCATTGTGGGAAGCAGTATGGAGGTTCCTCAAAAAGCTCAAAATAGAAATACCATTTAACCCAGGAATTCCACTTTTAGGAATTTACCCTAAAAAAGCAGCAGCCCAGTTTGAAAAAGACAGATGCACCCCTATGTTTATCACAGCAGTATTTACAATAGCCAAGAAATGGAAGCAACCTAAGTGTTCATCAGTAGATGAATGGATAAAGAAGATGTGGTACATATACACAATGGAATATTATTCAGCCATAAGAAGAAAACAAATCCTACCATTTGCAACAACATGGATGGAGCTAGAGGGTATTATGCTCAGTGAAATAAGCCAGGCGGAGAAAGACAAATACCAAATGATTTCACTCATATGTGGAGTATAAGAACAAAGAAAAACTGAAGGAACAAAATAGCAGCAGAATCACAGAACCCAAGAATGGACTAACAGTTACCAAAGGGAAAGGAACTGGGGAGAATGGGAGGTAAGGGAGGGATAAGGGTGGGGAAAAAGAAAGGGGGTATTACGATTAGCATGTATAATGTGGGGGGGGGTGCATGGGGAGGGCTGTGCAACACAGAGAAGACAAGAAGTGATTCTACAACATCTTACTATGCTGATGGACAGTGACTATAATGGGTTTTGTGGGGGGACTTGGTGAAGGGGGGACCCTAGTAAACATAATGTTCTTCATGTAATTGTAGATTAATGATAACAAAATAATTTTTAAAAAGCCATGGTTTAGAATTTTCAGCATTTCCTCTCAATGCCCTTTTTGCTTTGTAAGTTGAGTGACTTACATGCTATAATTTAGTAAAAAGAACAAAGGACAGGTCTTTTTATATTTGTTGAAAAAAAGGATGAATGCCAGGTCTAATACTGAAATGTGAAGGGTAAAAATAAACATCCCAAAAGCAGTACATTAATTATCATATCACCAATCTCTAGATTTTAATTTTTGTTTCCCTTTACATAATTTTCATTTAATATTTTTTTCATTTTTTTAAGTGATATTTTAGAATAACTAAACTTGGTATTATCTCTCGACTATTCTTAATACATGTGGGTAACAGACAAACATATTTAAAACATTTTTAAGTTAACAATCTATTTTATTGTTGTTTTTATTGTTTAAATGTTTAAACTAAATTTACCATAATTATATTAGTAAGACAGCCCCTTGAAGAACAGTGCCTTGCTAAATCTTCCAACAGTAATGAATCTGCAATGATTAGGCAAAGATAACTGTTTATTAAAGCATAAATTACATGTTTACCTGCTGATGCTAAGATGGTACAGTGCAAAGCATGTTTTAAGGCCTCTAGTCTTTCACTTTCGTGCACTATTGTCTTATAAGACAGCTCATTGTACCTTTGTGCAGCTTCAATGAATTTTCTTCTATAATCAAGAACACGTGCATAGCATACCTATAGAGAAAAAAATGTTTCAACTGGGGGAAAAACTAAAAAGCAGTAACAAAAAATAAAAAAGAATTTCTAATGTATTAATAGCATTTATCAAATATTCTGCAGCTTCATTCCAAATCAGCTCATCTTACCTTATAATGTATCTGTAATTGTTCATTGGTAGATTCATTCTGAAGCAATGATGCTCGATTTATGTAAGCTTCTGCCTGGACTGGATCATCATCCTCCAGATAGAGCCTAGCAATCTTCAAGTAAGTCTCCAGCTTATAATCTACATTGTATTGTCTAGGATATAACAGAAAAACACATAATGACTATATATTCTATCAAGATAATTTATAAGAGTGGTAGGAAATGAGGCTTTTTTCCTCATATATATATCTTCTGTTAATATAAGGGAATCAAACTTTTCACCGCATTATATTATAAGCAAGCTAAAAAAAATTTCCAAAATAAATTCTATTGAATTTTTATCATTTTTATCATCACTGGTCACATTGTATTTAACTTCCTTCAATCCTCAAATAGTCTCACAAATCAAAGGTCTTAAAAGAAAAAAATGCCCAATTTAGGGCTAATATCATATATTACTATTGGGATTATAAATGACCACAACAATCCTGGAAAACAATTTGGTAATAGCTCTCCTACCACCCTTGAAATCCTTTAAAATACATATAATCTTTACTCACTATTTCTTACCTCCAGAAAATAAGTCCTAACAAATAATCAGGGATGTGCACACATATGCATATACAAGGAATATTTATTTGCAAAATTATTCATAAATATCTACGATAGGAAACATTGGAAATTACCTACTGTGGTGTTTATGGTAATCAATTAAATTGTGGTACATAAAGAAGGTAGAATAATATAGTTATTATTATCATTACTTTGTGAAAACAGTCATCATATATTTTTGCTAAGTGAGAAAACTAAGCAAAATGGTATGTAAAGCACCATTAAAAGTTATTTCCATACATTATAGCAAGATAGTAACAGCAATTATCTGCGGATGGTGAAATTACAGGTGGTTTGCATTTTCTTCTTCATCCCAGTGGTCACATCTTATGCAAGAAATACACAACTGAAGACCTCACATAATTCAAAACTCACATAATTCAAGGTGAATCCTCACAGAAAAATTTGCCTTTTCTATTGGCAGTGGAAGTGGTGCCACCACGTGGCAAGAATAGAGTTTACAATTCACTTGGCCCAGCTCTGAACCTAATTCTTTACTTTGTACATTTTTTTATACTATTTCAGTTTTTTTCCAGTCATATATTAATATTTGTACCACTATTTCCATTCACAACTCAAATTTTCACAAGCTGCTATCTATAAACAGGACTATACTTTTTTGAATTTTTCAATTTTATGCCAAGTGTATCTAACTCTACTACTCAGAATTATTTTTTAAAGAAAAACATTTTCAATCATTTTTCCAGATTCTACTTATTATTTTTACTTTAAGTTAACATGTTTAGAAACCACTAAATTTTCTGTTCTTTGGTATTTTCACAGATATAAATAATGCCACAGGGCCCTTAAAATGGTAATTACCACCCAGCCTTTTCAAACTAGAAAAAAAAAAAATGAATTAACAGGAGGTCCTGGAAAACAAAACATCTACATATAAAGGTTTTTTTATAAACTGGCTGCTTCTTCAAGAAGCATCACTGCCTGACAATTCCATAAATAATGCACAAAAGGCAAGATGCCTGAGGTAGTGCCTGCCTTATCATCACAAATATTAATAAAGTCAAAAAAAGAATCCCTCATTCACCTGGTAAAAAGGTAGAGAAACAGCTGAAATATTTTTAATCCTGTTCACAACTGTTTTTTTTTATTAAGGTATTATTGATATACATTCTTATGAAGGTTTCACATGAAAAACAATGCGGTTACTACATTCACCCATATTATCGGGTCCCCCCCATACCCCACTGTAGCCACTGTCCATCAGTGTAGTAAGATGCCACAGTAACTATTTGCCTTCTCTGGGCTACACTGTCTTCCCCATGATCCCCCCCACACCATGTGTGCCAATCTTAATACCCCTCAATCCCTTTATCCCTCCCTCCCCTCCCTCCCACCCCCACTCCTCCCCTTTGGTAACTGCTAGTCCCTTCTTGTAGTCTGTGATTCTATAGCTGTTATGTTCCTTCAGTTTTGCTTTGTTGTTATACTCCACAAATGAGGGAAATCATCACAACCGGTATTTTTATACCTTCCAATTGAAAGGGGAAGTGTGTTTAAAAATATAACCAAGAATCACACACCTTTCATCCTTCCTGTGTAATATACTTTGGAGGAAGGTTTTATAAAGAACTATAAATGTTCTTAAAAAAATAAATATCAAAAGGAAGTAAGATTGGTTGAATAAGAGTTACAAACTATCATCTTAATTTCTTCTATTGTTTTTCCACCTCATGTTCTCTAGTATCCCAAACTCAACAATCCATGGAACGCATGGTGCCGTCCAAACCACATATCCTGTTACACTGTCACCACCTTTTCCCCCTTCATGGCCTTCCTTCCCATCCTTGCACAGCTTAATTTCATGGGCAATCATTATAATCACTGAAATCATCCCTCTGTCCCTCTCTTGCTGTCAAACTTGTTGAGTAAATTCATAACTCTGGTTAAACCTAACAGTTTGATCACTCCTTTCCTATACCCATGAAGCAAAACTGTAATGGAGAAAAACACCCCACCAATCTGAATGGTCTCATTTTAATCACTACAACCTTCAAACAGACCCTTAATGTGGCCAAGTATACTATACATTCCTAGTCCATTCACTGTCTAACTATCCTAGAGGATTTTTTCTCACTTTCTTGTCTCTTCTCAACCTCACAATTTCCACTCCCAGCCACACTTGCGGATTATGACTAATTCTGACTTCACTAAGAATACTGACACAATCAGTAAGTACTTGAACAAAGTCCACCACCACGCCATTAATAACTGGGCCAATATACCTGGTTGTTATTGTAGATTACTGGGGGCTCTTCTGCCCACCAGGGAACATGTGGAAGTATCTGTACACATTTTTGATTGTCACAACTAAGGGTGGTACTATTGGTATCTAGTGAATTGGGGCTGGGATGCTGCTAAACATCTTGCGATACACAGGACAGTGCACCCCCACAACAAAATCAGCCCATCTGAATGCTAGTAGTGCCAAGGTTGAGAGATTCTATCACAGATGAACAGTCTCTGCTATCTACAGCCTATCTCTCCAGTACATTCTTCCCCTCTTGTCTACTCCTGTTAGAATCCTCTCCCCTATACTACTACATGAAGTTTTTGCTTTTGCACTTGATCATAAAAGAAAAAAAATCTCTTAACCTAGCTTCTGCTACTTCTACTTATTTCTCTGCTCCCTTTTGTGAAAACTTCTCCCAAAAGTTGCCCATACTTACTATCTCCAATTCTTCTCTTCCCACATTCTGTCTTATACCACTCCAATCAGGCTTTCATTCTAATCATCTCACCAAAATGGCTTTTGCCAAGGTCTCGAGTGACCACCACATTACTAACTCCAGTGGCTAACCCTCACTCCATCTTCCTTGAGCTATCAACACCACATCTGATCACTCACTCCTTCTTAATACATTTTCCTCATTTGGCTTCTAGGTCACCACACTCTTACGTTCTTCTGGTTTTCTTCTTACCGCAATCCTTCTCCCTTGCTGTATCTTTCTCCTGCCCATCACCTCTTAAAGTTGGAGTGCTCCAGACCTCAGCACTCAGTCTTCTTCTTTATCCATACTCCCTCCCTTGGAAATGTCTATCTCTAGCCCAGACCTCTCCTAAACTGCAGACTAATATATTCACCCTACTATATATTTCCTTTTAGTTATCACATGTCCAAAGTGGAACGCCTGATCTTCCCTCAAAACCTATGCTTCACGACTCAGTAGATAGCAACTCCATCTTTCCAGTTGTTCAGACCAAAACCAGGACTTATCTTGGCTCTGTTTCCCACTTCATATCCAATCTATCAGGAAATCTTTAGCTCTACTTCAAAAACATATCCAGAAGCCAACATTTCTCACTATCTCTATCTCATCTGCAGTAGTGAATAAGCTTCTTAATTAATGTCCCTACTTTTATCATTGCACGCCTACAGTTTATTCTCAACTCAGTAATCAGAAGGATTCTTTAAAACATGTCAAACCATGTCTGTACAAAATCCTCACTTCATTTAGAGAAAAGCCAAAGGCCTTACATGGCTTATAAGGCTCCATATAATCTGGCCCCCAGTACTCTGATATTACCCCCTATCTCTCTTCCCTTTGCTAACTCCACTCTACCCACACTGGTCTCCTTGCTCTTCTTTAAACTCTTCAAGCATGCTCCTACCTTGGGGCCTTTACACCAGCAACCTACTCCAAGAAGATCTACTGATACTCTTCCCCCAAGTAGCTCATAGCCACTTCCTTACCTCCTTCAAGTGTTTCACCACCCTACCACTCCAATCACACTATTTAATAATACAACCTGCGCCCCACTTTGTCCCTTTTCTTTTCTCCATAGTATTTATTACCTTCTAATACTACAAAAGTCACTTATTGTTTATTATGTTTACTACACTAGAATGTAAGGAAAAAAAGAGAAAAAGTATACATATCCTATATATATCTCCATCCAATATCTACTATTTACTATACTTTTGTCCTGTTTCCAAAGGAATTCCCACCAACACTTGGGCTGCATTTCTCCAGTCTTCTTCTTTCTCATATATGGATGCAAGATGCTGTCTTATGGAAGCAACCTGGAATAGTAGGTATACATGTCAAACTTTTTCAATTGACATTCATAATTAATTAAAATAAATAGATAACAATTTAATCTATTGTGACAATGCTCTCAATCAACATATTAAGCTGGCAAGTAAACACTACATGTTTATCTAGACCACCCAAATTTTGTGAATTTCATATTCATAAAATATCAAAATAGTCAATTAATACTTTTCTACAATGTGGATTATGGCAATAATCAAGTTTAAATATTAAGTTTTTCTTTTATATTACTGCATATATAATGCTGGAGTTTTTCTATATTTTCAATATTAACAATTTAACTGATTTTTAAAAACTGTCTAAAGAGTAATATTTGGTTCATAAAATTTAATTGTTATGTATGAGCAAATATCACCTGGAATTACAATGTCCTAATATATATTTGATTTTACATGGTAAAATGCTGTTTGGCACATTATTTTGCTAAAAATTAAGTTGAATGATTATCTCCTTCAAAAATTTAATAATATCTTTCAAAATAATTGCTGCTATTTTAAATTTAAAATTCAGTGCTCTAGATTTTTACCTGCTCCTCGAATGAAATGACTCTAGGCTGGATCTTTTCCAAGGTGAAATGATATATTTCTTTGGCTGTACTATCAGGCAGGTTAGGGAGATGTGTACAGAAATCAGTTAGCAACTGTCGAGAGATCACAAGGCTGACATTCTCATTTACCACTTGTTAAAAAAAGAAAAGATAAGAAAACATGAGTAATTTATACATTTTCATTAAGCAATAAATAATCTTTACCTAAAATTAATACTAAAAACAATATATATTAGTGCAACCTGTGATACATTACTCAGGGAGGGATTTCCACACCCCAATCATCATATGTTACAGAATCAGTTTTCCTTATGCTGAATTGATTACATAATGACTACACCAAAACAGTAAAAATATCACTTTTCTAAGAAACAGAAATGGCTGGAAAAGTTTTGTTAACACTTCAGAATATTATATTGTTCCTTTCTCTTTATTTTTCTAGAAAATAAAAGCACAGAAACACATATTTTTATTTATGTATTTCTATCCAACCTAGCTACATAAAAGGAGTTAAAGAAGAAACAGTGAAATAATTTTCATGAAATTTAAATAAACTAAGTAGTGACAGTTACTGCCACTTGTTACTTTCCCAATAAAAACAACAAAGAACAAGTTAGGTTGGCACTAGATATACGGACATATTTTATGATATTACTTAAATATTTATGAGGTATCTCATGTGATTAAGAATGAAAGCTCTGGAGGATGGGATTAAAGATGGCGGAGTGAGAGGAGAGACAGAGGCTTCCTCCTAAAACTGGATACAATTAGAAAATTTAATTGGTGTAACTAATCCTGAGAGAGCAACAGGAAAGAGGGCAGCGTCAGACTGCACACACCCGGAGAAAAGAGCAGACCTCACTTAACGGGGTAACGAACCAGAGCTGTGGCTCCACAGACCCGAGCCCTTCCCCACCCCAGCTCACCGGCGGAAAGAAGAGAAACGGAGCAGGAAGGGAGTGGAAGGCTTGGGACTGCTGAATACCTAGCTCTGGAGATCTGCTCTGGGAGCACAAACCTACATTTCATGGTGCTTTCATGAGACTCGCATGACTACCGGGTTGGAAAGTGAATACAGGCAGAGTTCCTGGGGAGACTGGGATTCCGGCTGCTTGAGAAAAGCAGGGATCCATATCCGGCTGCTCTGGGACAAAAACATACCTGTGTGACCTGCCCACTGGCTCAGGCAGTGGAGACAGGCACAGCAGCCCAGAGGTGGGGAACAGCTCTTTCCTCCCCCAGGCACCAGTACCGCTCCCCGGCCAACCCTGACATTGCTTCAGGGGCTGAGCAGCTCCAGAATAGAGCTTCTGGACACTAGAGGGCGCCATATACAAACATGAAACGCCAAAGGAACCTTGTCCAGAGTAAAATTATTAATACAACTCCTGAGAAAGATTTAAATGATATGGACCTTGTGACTCTTCCTGAAAGGGAGTTCAAAATAAAAATCATCAACATTCTAATGGAGGTACGGAAAGACATCCAAGAACTCAGGAATGAATTCAGGTAAAAGATTCAATCGTTGAAGAGCACGATGGAGGGTATTAAAAGCAGGTTGGATACAGTGGAGGAGACAATAAATGAAATAGAAACTAGAGAAGAGGAATACAAAGAAGCTGAGGCACAGAGAGAAAAAAGGATCTCTAACAATGAAAGAATATTGAGTGAAATGTGTGACCAATCCAAGCGGAACAATATTTGCATTATAGGGATACCAGAAGAAGAAGAGAGAGAGAGAAAGGGATAGAAAGTGTCTTTGAGGAGGTAGTTGCTGAAAACTTCCCCAATCTGGGGAAGGAGATAGTCTCTCAGGCCACGGAGATCCACAGATCTCCCAACACAAGGGACCCAAGGAAGACCACACCAAGACACATAGTAATTAAAATGGGAAAGATCAAGGATAACTTAATAAATGATTCATATAAAAGTAGACGATTAAAGTTCTCCAAGGAAAGTTTAAAAAAAAAAAGAGAGACTGTTAAAAGCAGCCAGAGTCAGAAAAAATCACATACAAAAGAAAGCCCATCAGGCTTACATCAGACATCTCAGCAGAAACCTTACAGGCCAGAAGGGAGTGGCATGATGTATTAAATGCCATGAAGCAGAAGGGCCTGGAACCAAGATTACTTTATCCAGCAAGATTATCATTTAAATTTGAAGGAGAGATTAAACAATTTCCAGATAAGCAAAAGCTGAGAGAGTTTACCTCCCACAAACCATCTCTGCAGTCTATTTTGGAGGGACTGCTATAGATGGAAGTGTTTCTAGGGTTGGATAGCTGTCACCAGAAGTAGTAAAACCACGGTAGGGAGGGTGGAGCAGCTGATTGCGAGGCAAATGCAAACTTAAATTGACTACCCCCAAAGTCAATCAAGGGATAGACAAAAAGTACAGAATTTGATACCTAACATATAAAGAATGAAGGAGGAAGAAAAAGGAGAAATAGAAAAGAACCTTTAGATTGCGTTTGTAACAGCATACTAAGTGAGCTTAGACTCTTAGATAGTAAAGAAAGTAACCTGGAACCTTTGGTAACCACAAATCTAAAGCCTGCAATGGCAATAAGTACATACCTATCGATACTCATCCTAAATGTAAATGGACTGAATGCACCAATCAAAAAACATAGAGTCACTGAATGGATAAAAAAACAAGACCCATCTATATGCTGCTTACAAGAGACTCACCTCAAACCCAAAGACATGCACAGACTAAAAGTCAAGGGATGGAAAAAGATATTTCATGCAAACAATAGGGAGAAAAAAGCAGGTGTTGCAGTACTAGTATCAGACAAAATAGACTTCAAAACAAAGAAAGTAACAAGAGATAAAGAAGGACATTACATAATGATAAAGGGCTCAGTCCAACAAGAGGATATAACCATTATAAATATATATGCACCCAACACAGGAGCACCAGCATATGTGGAACAAATATTAACAGAACTAAAGGAGGAAATAGAATGCAATGCATGCCTTTTAGGAGACTTCAACACACCATTCACTCCAAAGCAGATCCACCAGACAGAAAATAAGTAAGACACAGAGGCACTGAACAACACACTAGAACAGATGGACCTAAAAGACATCTATAGAACTCTACACCCAAAAGCAACAGGATACACATTCTTCTCAAGTGCACATGGAACATTCTCCAGAATAGACCACATACTAGGCCACAAAAAGAGCCTCAGTAAATTCCAAAAGATTGAAATCCTACCAACCAACTTTTCAGACCACAAAGGTATAAAACTAGAAATAAATTGTACCAAGAAAACCAAAAGTCTCACAAACACATGGAGGCTTAACAACACGCTTCTAAATAGTCAATGGATCAACGACCAAATTAAAATGGAGATCCAGCAATATATGGAAATAAATGACAACAACAACACTAAGCCCCAACTTCTGTGGGATGCAGCAAAAGCAGTCTTAAGAGGAAAGTATACAGCAATCCAGGCATATTTAAAGAAGGAAGAACAAACCCAAATGAATACTCTAAAGTCACAGTTATCGAAATTGGAAAAAGAAGAACAAATGAGGCCTAAAGTCAGCAGAAGGAGGGACATAATAAAGATCAGAGAAGAAATAAACAAAATTGAGAAGAATAAAACAATAGAAAAAAATCAATGAAACCAAGAGCTGGTTCTTTGAGAAAATAAACAAAATAGATAAGCCTCTAGCCAGACTTATTAAGAGAAAAAGAGAATCAACACACATCAACAGAATCAGAAACGAGAAAGGAAACATCACGATGGACCCTACAGAAACACAAAGAATTATTAGAGACTACCATGAACACCTATATGCTAAGAAGCTGGAAAACCTAGAAGAAATGGACAACTTCCTAGAAAAATACAACCTTCCAAGACTGACCAAGGAAGAAACACAAAATCTAAACAAACCAATTACCAGCAAAGAAATTGAAGCAGTAATCAAAAAAGTACCCAAGAAAAAAACCCCCGGGAAAGATGGATTTACCTCGGAATTTTATCAGACATACAGAGAAGATATAATACCCATTCTCCTTGAAGTTTTCCAAAAAATAGAAAAGGAGGGAATACTCCCAAACTCATTCTATGAAGCCAACATCACCCTAATACCAAAACCAGGCAAAGACCCCACCAAAAAAGAAAACTACAGACCAATATTCCTGATGAACGTAGATGCAAAAATACTCCATAAAATATTAGCAAACCAAATTCAAAAATATAGCAAAAGGACTATATAACACAACCAAGTGGGATTCATCCCAGGGATGCAAGGATGGTACAACATTCGAAAATCCATCAACATCATCCACCACATCAACAAAAAGAAAGACAAAAACCACATGATCATCTCCATAGATGCTGAAAAAGCATTCGACAAAATTCAACATCCATTCATTATAAAAACTCTCAGCAAAATGGGTATAGAGGGCAAGTACCTCAACATAATAAAGGCCGTATATGATAAACCCACAACCAACATCATACTGAACAGCGAGAAGCTGAAAGCTTTTCCTCTGAGATCGGTAACAAGACAGGGTTGCCCACTCTCCCCACTGTTATTTAACATAGTACTGGAGGTCCTAGCCACGGCAATTAGACAAAACAAAGAAATACAAGGAATCCAGATTGGTAAGGAAGAAGTCAAACTGTCATTGTTTGCAGATGACATGATATTGTACATAAAAAACCCTAAAAACTCCACTCCAAAACTACTAGAACTGATATCAGAATACAGCAAAGTTGCAGGAATCAAAATTAACACACAGAAATCTGTGGCTTTCCTATACACTAACAATGAACGAATAGAAAGAGAAATTAGGAAAACAATTCCATTCACAATTGCATCAAAAAAATAAAATACCTAGGAATAAACCTAACCAAAGAAGTGAAAGACCTATACCCTGAAAACTGTAAGACACTCTTAAGAGAAATTAAAGAGGAAACTAACAAATGGAAACTCATCCCATGCTCTTGGCTAGGAAGAATATAGTCAAAATAGCCATCCTGCCCAAAGCAATGTACAGATTCGATGCAACCCCTATCAAATTACCAACAACATTCTTCAACGAACTGGAAAAATTGTTCAAAAATTCATATGAAAACACTGAAGACCCCAAATAGCCAAAGCAATTCTGAGAAAAAAGAATAAAGTGGGGGGGGGGGGATCTCACTCCCCAACTTCAAGCTCTACTACAAAGCCATAGTAATCAAGACAATTTGGTACTGGCACAAGAACAGAGCCACAAACCAGTGGAACAGATTAGAGACTCCAGACATTAAACCAAACATATATGGTCAATTAATATTCGATAAAGGAGCCATGGACATACAATGGGGAAATGAAAGTCTCTTCAACAGATGGTGCTGGCAAAACTGGACAGCTACATGTAAGAGAATGAAACTGGATCACTGTCTAACCCCATACACAAAAGTAAATTCAAAATGGATCAAAGACCTGAATGTAAGTCATGAAACCATAAAACTCTTAGAAAAAAACATAAGGCAAAAATCTCTTGGACATAAACATGAGCAACTTCTTCATGAACATATCTCCCGGGCAAGGAAAAGAAAAGCAAAAATGAACAAGTGGGACTATATTAAGCTGAAAAGCTTCTGTACAGCAAAGGACACCATCAATAGAACAAAAAGGTACCCTACAGTATGGGAGAATATATTCGTAAATGACAGATCCGATAAAGGCTTGACATCCAAAATATATAAAGAGCTCACGCACCTCAACAAACAAAAAGCAAATAATCCAATTAGAAAATGGGCAGAGGAGCTGAATAGACAGTTCTCCAAAGAAGAAATTCAGATGGCCAACAGACCACATGAAAAGATGCTCCACATCGCTAGTTATCAGAGAAATGCAAATTAAAACCACAATGAGATATCACCTCACACCAGTAAGGATGGCCACCATCCAAAAGACAAACAACAAATGTTGGCGAGGTTGTGGAGAAAGGGGAACCCTCCTACACTGCTGGTGGGAATATAGATTAGTTCAACCATTGTGGAAAGCAGTATGGAGGTTCCTCAGAATGCTCAAAATAGACTTACCATTTGACTCAGGAATTCCACTTCTAGGAATTTACCCTAAGAATGCAGCACTCCAGTTTGAAAAAGACAAATGCACCCCTATGTTTATCACAGCAGTATTTACAATAGCCAAGAAATGGAAGCAACCTAAGTGTCCATCAGTAGATGAATGGATAAAGAAGATGTGGTACATATACACAATGGAATATTATTCAGCCATAAGAAGAAAACAAATCCTACCATTTGCAACAACATGGATGGAGCTAAAAGGTATTATGCTCAGTGAAATAAGCCAAGCGGAGAAAGACAAATACCAAATGATTTCACTCATCTGTGGAGTATAAGAACAAAGGAAAAACTGAAGGAACAAGACAGCAGCAGAATCACAGAACCCAAGAATGGACTAACAGTTACCAAAGGGAAAGAGACTGGGGAGAATGGGAGGGTGGGGATGGTTAAGGGCGAGGAAGAAGGAGGGGGGTATTATGATTAGCATGTATAATGTGTGTGGGGGCACGGGGAGGGCTGTACAACATGGAGAAGACAAGTAGTGATTCTACAACATCTTACTATGCTGATGGACAGTGACTGATGGGGTTTGTGGGGGGGACTTGTGGTAGAGCAGAGCCTAGTAAACATAATGTTCATCATGTAATTGTAGATTAATGATAACAAAAAAAAAGAAAAAAGAATGAAAGCTCTTGAGCCACACTACTTCCACCACTCTCTATTATATGACCTCAGACAAGAAACTTAACTTCTCTGTGCTTCTGTCTTCTCATCTGTAAAATGTGAATAAGGCTCGTGTGAAGCTTAAGTGCATACACTTTAAACAATATGACACATAGCACTCAACTCATGTTAGGTATTTTTTGTCACTACTATTGTATTGTAAAAGATGAATCACACTTATGAACCACTGCTTAGATAAATTATGACTGCTAAGTCCCACTGCTTAGATAAATTATGACTGATAAGTCTTAAGTCAGCAGTTACTGGGAAATAAATGACAGTTCATAACTATTCAGTTGATGGGAATAATTTTAACAGCAGACTGCTTTTCTTGGAAGTTCACTGGATTCAAAGTTTACAAAGTTTATAAAATCACTATTCTTTTGCTACTACAATGCAATGCTCTCAATAAAGTCCATTCCTAAAAGTTTTTCTGAAACCACTGCCAGTTTATCCCACATTGCAGGCACCAGTTTTTTGAGGCAGTAACTTACAGGTCTTGTAACTAATCAGTTTATGTTATATTAACTGGAATTCATTATTGGATAATACTGGATGTGACTGAGAAAAGTTTTGTTATAACTGCCATTAGGCACTTGTGTTAGAAGGAAATTACTACACAAACTAGTACTTCTTGGGGAAATATAAGTAAATAAGGACTATAAATCAGAAAACCCAGTTTCTAGTGTGGGCTCTGCCACTGATTTTTTTTACTTTATTTTTCTAGAAAGTAAAGACACAGAAATACATATTTATGTACTTAAATCCCACCTAGCTACATAAAAGGAGTTAAAGAACAGAAAAAATCATTTGAGACAAAAATCACTTAATCCTGAGGCTCATTTTATAATATATACCTATCCATACCTCTATTGTCTAGTTGCAGAGTTATTAAAAGGAGCCTGTATGATGGATAATGTCTATGAAAGCATACTACACACTGTAAAGCACTATCCAGTATTATGAATATTAACTTGGTATAAATTCCAGCCTGAATTATGACTACTTTTCAAGATAAATGGGTATATTTGAAGTCAGGGAGCTGGGTATAGTGTCTTGAAGGATGGAAATTTCTAGTTTCTCTTCAAAAGAAATGTTCTTAGCATTAATAACAGCTAACACATATATGTTTATATATTAACTTATGTAATGTCCCAACAATTCTATAGGGTAGGATTATATCCCCATTTTATAGACAAGGAAAAGGACACACAAAGGCATTAAATAATTTACCTAAGATCACACAGCTAATAAAATAACAGACCAGATTGAATCCAAACTATTCTCTTTATCATTAGGCTATATAGTCTTTCATTGGTTACTGTATCAATAAGTATACAAAACCTGAATTGAGAATGTAACTGAAGACAATTCATTGAAAAATAACTAAGTTGTGAATAGTTTGAATTATAGAATCAATCTCAATGAGTATTTAACTTGATTCAAATTATATTGATAATCTGATATAAAACAAAGTTTGAGAAAGCTTTAAAGTCCTAACTCAGTCAGTCATACAGAGCAAACACAGAATTCTCACTCCACTTACTTGCTTCCACAAACGCTTTCAAAGCTTCTAGTTGTTCTGCCCCAGATAACTGTATGGCTTTTTCCAGGATCTGACGATACCTAAAACAATATCAAATAAAAATGTCAGAGAACATTATATATTCTAATGTAAATTTGTTTATTCATTTCTACTTACCTTGGTTTCTTTCATAGTGTCTAGGTTTGCAGTTTTCTTTCTAATACACCACAGAGTTTTTTAAGTTTGCAATCTATCACAAACACTAAACCTGTAATTCTATGGTGCCACTTCTTCCAGTTTTCTATGATATATCACAGCTGTTTTAAAAGTTTCAAGCCTATCACAAGATAGGGTGAATCTGTAACTGTTATTAGATCAAAGGTGCACTTTTTCTTAAAGTTCTAGTTCTGAATTTAACCTAAAAAGTCTATTTCCTTTCAAATACCTTAAAAGATAAGCCACATTTCCTTCAGTTATGTATTCCACAGACACACAAGAACATCATTTGATGTGACCCAGAATCTGTTTCTCTTGCTAGGGTTACCAACAATAGGATAATGTTGACTAGGCAATGAAACCAAATATTAGAGACTGAATGAATGTATTCACGTACACAAAATAAACTCCACCATGCCAAATGTACTGATAGAACACCCTTTATACTGTCAATCAGTGCCTTTTTATTCTTTATTTGCATTCTACTCTAATAACTATTCTGCCTAATATTCATGACCAAATAAAACTCAAACCCGCACTCTAAAAAGGATGGGTAAATGTTAAAAACTGCAGCAATGACAATTATTAAACAATAGCAAGTTCCTTCCGAAAATGTAAACCCCATGAGGGAAAGGATATTTGTTTTATTGACTGCTATATATATTATTCATAGAAGGGTACATCATAAGTACTTGAATATTCAACAATATTGGTAACATTTTATTTCTTAAATTGATAGGTGGGTACTGTAAGTATTATACTATTATTTATCCCTTTTGTTTGTCTTAATCATAATATTTATTAAAAGCATTGGTTAATGCATTTTCCAAATCAAGTAGCATTGCAATTATTCAGAACATCATCCAGAATATAGTAAAAAAATAAAAATATATAAATAGGACCCAAACTCATTTAAATTTATTATTTGTATTATGTAGCACACACCCTCAAGCTACCATTCATTACTTACTGATTCTCAGCTCATATACTATTCTCACAACCTAGGTTATATGATTTCTCAAAAACACAATTAGTCTATCTCAGAAACACAATGAATCAAACTTTGTACAAAAGCAAGTATACTGACAGAAAACACAGCAAACTCCCACAAAAGAAGAGAAAAACTATTCTAAGACAGCAAGGAAATATTAAGCTTTAAAATAAAAATTGGTATTTTTAAAATTGCTACGTTTGAGGGGTAAAATTGAGCTCTCTGAAAATTTATTTACATGAATGATTTCATTCTCTCTTCATATACACATACAGATAATGTGTAATATTTTCCATATTCATACATTTACTTTATTGCCCTGGGCATGCTTTTAGTTAGTACATATAATAGTTTATTATTTCTTTTTTTGATTGGCTTGTTCTTCATATTCAATTAAATCAAGGCAAAGGCTAGGCCCTCTTACTCTTATTCCCATAGATTATTTTATACTAATAATATTACATTCAAATATGACACTGTCTTACTTGTAGAACTTTGCTGATTAACCCAAATTTTAACTCATAGTTTCATAACTTAACAATGAACTAATCTGTATTGGGGGCACATGCAAAAAAACCTTAAAAGTGGTAAAAGTTTTATATTAACCAAATTATACATCCTGCCAGGGCACTGAAAATTGCCTACTCAAACTCCCAACTTCCACAGATTAAAAAAGTAGGATGTAGAGTTCAGGCTAGATGCTGCCTTGCTCCTTCTTTAATATGTAAATTCTATTATCTAAGAACAGGAACCTACTTTTTAGCAGTACTAATATGCAATGATAAACCGATTTTGCATCAGGGATTCAAAAAAATAGCCATTTAATATAACCACATAAAATCATCCAAAAATGCTAATTGAGGACCTAGGCTTTTTAAGATGCTGTGAGAGATTTCAGGTATAATATTAAAAGACTTTTAAATAACCTTAGTCTCTGAAGATATGACATCTTTCACAGAAATAGAACAATCAATCATAAAATTTATATGGAGCCATAATTTATCTGGAAAAATAAATGTAAAAAGTTAAATAGTATCTGAAGTATTAAATTACAATAAAACATAACAAAAGTTAAAACCAAACAATATAAAACTGTTGGAACTAATAAATGAATTCAGTAAAGTTGCAGGATGCAATATACAAAAATCTGTTGTTTCTATACACTAACAACAAATGATTAGAAAGAGAAATTAAGAAAACATTCTATTTACAATTACATGAAAAAGAATAAAATACCCAGCAATAAATTTAACCAAGGAGGTGAAAGATCTGTACAATGAAAACTAAGATATTGATGAAAGGAAATTGAAGATGACACAAAAGATATTCCATGTTTATGGATCTGAAGAACTGATATTGCTAAAATGTCTGTACTACCTAAAGCAATCTACAGATTCAATGCAATCCCTATCAAGATTCCAATGGCATTTTCCACAGAAATAGAACAAGCATAAAATTTGCATGGAACCACATAAAAGACTCTAAATAGACCAAAGCAATGTGAAAAAAGAATAAAGCTGAACACACCACATTCTCAGATTTCAAACTATAATAAAGCTACAGCAATCAAAACAGTATGGTATTGGCATAAAAGCAGACACATGATCAATGGAACGGAATAGAGAGCCCAGAAATAAACCCACACGTATGTGGTCAATTAATTTATGACTAAAGTGCCAAGAATATACAATGGGGAAAGGACAGTCTCTTCAATAAATGGTGTTGGCAAAATTGGGCAGTCACAAGCAAAAAAATGAAAATGGACCACTACCTCACACCATCCACAAAAATTAACTCAAAATAGATTAAAGACTTGAATGTAAGACCTGAAACCACAAAACTCCTAGAAAAAAATATAGCAAGTAAGCTACCTGACATCAGTCTTAACAATGATTTTTTGGATTTGACACCAAAACCAAAGGCAACAAAGGCAAAAATAAATGGACTACATCAAACTAAAAACCTCCTTCACAGCAAAGGAAACCATCAACAAAGTGAGAAGCAACCCACAGGATGGGAGAAAATACTTGCAAATCATGTATCTGATAAGGAGTTAATATCCAAAACATAGGAAGAATTCATACAACTCCATGGCAAAAAAACCCCAAAATATCTGATAAAAAAATGGGCAGGGATCTGAATAGACATTTTTTCAAAGAAGATGACCAACAGGCACATGAAAAGGTGCTCAACATCACTAATCATCAAGGAAATGCAAATCAAAATTACAGTGAGGTATCATCTCATATCTGACACCTGTTAGGATGGCTATTACCAAAAAGACAAGAAATATGCTCTGGCAAGGATGTGGAGAAAAGGAAATCCCCATGCACTATTAGTGGGTATGTAAACTGCTGCAACCACTATGGAAAACAGTATGGAGGTTCCTCAAAAAAACTAAAAATATAAACTACCATATGATCTAGCAATTCCACTTCAGGGTATTTAACTGGAAAAAACAAAAACACTAACTTGAAAAGATACATGAACCCCTACGTTCACTGCAGTATTATTTATAATAACCAAGATATGGAAACAATGTAAGTGTCCATCAATGGATGACTGGATATAAAGAAAATGTGTTGCATGTGTGTGCATGCACAGGTATGCACACACACGGAATATTATTCAGCCATAAAAAAGAAAGAAATCTTGCCCTTTGTAACAACATGGATAGACCCTGGGGCCATTAATGCTAAATGAAATTAGTCAGACAAATAAAGACAAATACCTCATGATCTCTCTTATATGTGGAACCCAGAGAAAAAACAAAACCAAGTTCACAGATACAGAGAACTGAACGGTGGTTGCCAGAGGTGAGGGGTGGAGATGGGCAAAATGAGCAAAGGGGTCGACAGGTACAAACTTCTGATTATAAAATAAATAAATCATAGGGATGTAATGTATAACATGATTATAGTAATACTGTATTGCATATTTGACAGCTGCTAAGAGAACAGAACTTAAGTTCTCATCACAAGAAAAAATTTGTAATAGTGCAAAAATCAAAAATGGATGTTCCCTCAAAATTAAGAATTTCCATCAAAAGTGATCATTTAAAAAGTGAAAAATGCAAGCTACAGACAGAAAAGATATTTGCAATACAGGTATTTGGCAAGGAACTCCAATCAAGAACATATTAGACAAAATGTTGAAATAGGCACATCACTAGAGATAATATCCAAATGGCCAATAAGCATATTAAAAGTAACTCCACCTCAATGCTCATAAGGTAAATGAAATTATAAGCACAGGTAGATACAATTATACTTCCACTAGAATGATATTAAAACCACTAATAAACTTGAAAGTTAGTGAGGATGAAGGGGAACTGAAATTCTCATCCACTGCTGACAAGAATGCAAACTGATCTACTCACTCTGGAAAACTGTTGACAGCATCTACCACAGCTAAATAAATATACGTCTACTCTGTAACCGAAATATTGCACTCTTGAGAACATATCCAGGAGAAATGAATGTCTAGGTCCTCTTCAATAAAAAGTAAGGCCCACTAATAAAATGGAATTCTACAAATCAATAAAGAATTTTTCATGCATGAATGAATCTCACTGATGTTATGCTGATGAAAAAGGACAGACACAAATGGGTATACACTAATTTTGTTTATGTGTATTTCAAGAACAGGCAAAACTAATTCATGGGGATCGAGGTCAGAATAGTGGTTATCTCTGGGGGTACTGACTGGGAAGGGGCATGAGGGAACCTCTGGCATGCTAGAAATATTCCCTAGTCTGATCTGGATAGCTGGTACATTATGTATGTATGTATGTGAGAAAATTTATTTATTAATCTTACGATTAATGTACTTTATGCCATGTACTTTATATATGTATATACATATATATCTTATATTTTAATAAAAAGTAAAAACAAAGTAGAAAAAGACATTTCAAGTGAAGAGGTAATATTTTAATTCAGACAAGAGTAAAACCAAAATGGGTTAAGATTAGTCAGAGAACACTTCGTGCATAATAATAGCTCTTTATTGAGCACTCAATATGCACTTGATTAACTGATACAGAGAACATGACAAGTAGCAAATATTTTTTCCTTAAAAAATATTATGGATGAAAAGAAATTTAATTAAGATACCTTGCATCTATCCTATCCATTTATCATCAACAAATGTTTATTGAGCATCTATTTTTTCTATGAACTAAAGTTCAGTATGCCAACTCCTAATTTCTTGGTGCTTGAATCTGCAGGTAAATAAAATATATACACATGAAAATGTACCACAGTTGCTATTTAAGATCAAAATGAGTGGAATAGATACGAATGTATTAATAGACCATTTGCTCACAACTAGATGACTGGACCAAACCTGCCTCAAAAAACAGCATCAAAAGCTGAAAGAAATGCACCCCCCCACCACCAAATAAAAAGCAATAGCATAAAATCCTAACAAGAAAGAGAGAGAACAGGAGAGAATAAGAATACAAAGAACTTCTGACTGAAAGCATCTGCTGACTGTGGATGCACAGCTGAGAAGCAGAGTGGCACTTCTGGTAGGCTCTGCCTTGGGTGTTCTGCCCATCTGCTGGAAAACACTGAGAGGCAAGTTGCAATTTCTGGCCAACTAATAAAGCTAGAAGAACAGGAATCTGAGATTCTTGCTTGCCAAAGGAGGAAACACAAGCACTTTGGAAATAAGATTACAAATTCTATTTCATGGATCATCTAGGTAAACCAAACAGTTCTGAAGCTCTGATCCTGGACTGTTAGCATCCTCAGGTCCCTGGCAGAACAAATGAAAATCTTCTCTGAAAGGTAACATTCTAGGCCTACAGATGTTTCTAAAAATATATTTTTAAATAGTTTGTCCAATGAAGGAAGATTACCTGACAATATGAGTTAGAATCAACAAAAGCAACAGACACTGCCAACAAACAGTGACTCCAGATACTGGAGCTATTAGGAAGACTGCAATATAATCATGCTTATCATGTTTATGGAGATAAACCCAAGCTTTCAAGTTTCAGCTAGAAACTGGGAATCATGCAGTCATTTGAAAAAAGAACTACCAAAAACTACAGAACTAAAAAACACTGTAACCAAATTTTAAAACCCAGTGGAGTTATTAAGAGCAGATTAGACACATTTGAAGAACTGATAAAGTAGGAGGCAGGTCTTTAGAACCTACTGGAAAAACAGCATTGAAATGGTAAATACAGAAGACAAAGTTAGAGACTTAGGGGTCACAGTAAGAGGGCCAAACAGGGGTTTCACTGGAGTCATAGAGGAGAAAACAGAATGGGACAGAGGCAACATTTCAAGATATACAGCTGAAAACTTGTCAAGATCATGAAAAAATCCAACCTACTGATTGAACAAATCTGAGGAACCACAATCAGGATAATCTGGTATTGACCAAAAGAGGCCACAATTCTTTCACTCTCTCTCTCCTTTGCAATGTGACTTTGAAGCTCTTCACATCAAGAGGAAGAGTTTATTTCCCCAACCTTTCATCTTGGGCTTGTTTTGACTAATAGAATTCTGCAGAAGTAAAGTACCTGTTTTGAACCTAAACCTCAAGAGGAGGTTTGTGTGCCTCTTCTTCTCTTCAAATCCTATTGCTCCCACATGGACAAGCCGGGCTAATCTACTGGATAATGAAATATGTGGCCTGGTCACCTTCACTGCTCCAGCCAACACAGAGACGCAAAGCTGCCTACCAGACTTGCAGCTGACTAGACACATGTGGAAACCCATGTGGAACCAAGACCGTGGGGAGCAAAGACCACAAGACCATGGGGAGCAGAGACCCACCCAGCTGAGCCCGGTCCAGATAGCCAACCAACAGAACTGTGAGTGAAATAAATATTACCTTAAGCCACTAAATTTGGGGGGTGGCTTATTTCACAGCAAAAGCTGACATAGACATGTCAAAACAAATCCACATAGATACATCATAACGAAGTTGCAGAAAATTAAAGACAAAATCTTAAAACCAGGCAAGTGTAAATAAAATTTTTTGAGAGAAATAGTTTCCTAATGATGTTGATCTTAAAGCATTCTAAATATTTCAACTTAGTATTAAGTGGGAAAGAGTGGGGAAAGACAGGCATTCTACACACAAGCAAAAAAAAATCACTATCTGAACTGTAGTTCAGTTTGACGAAAATCATGTAAGGCCAAAAGTAGATGTGTTTGAATTAAGGGCTATGAGTCAAGCAGAAAGGCTGTATTCTGGCTTTGCCACTAGCTCTGAGGTTAGGCCTCGAAGCAAGGTATTACACCTCTGTACTTCAATTTTCTCAAATGTAATGTAAATAACATTACTTACTAAGGATTTAAGAATGTTAGTAAAGGTGTGTTTGGCATACAGTAAACACTAGATGTTGGGGAACTTCATTTGAGACGGAAACCACTAGGACTATTGTGTACGGGATTAAAACTGAACCAGAAAATCTGAGTTAGAGCCTTTGAGATTACACAGTGTATCCTCAGGTAGGTGTAGCTTCCACTCTCAACTCTTAGAAAACTCCCATAGCCCTGTAAGGAAGCCTCAGCTAAAGTACTGAATGACAGACCATGTGGAGAGTGAGAGACCCAGTCAACACCAAGATGTTATGTGAGTCGGTTTTACCCCTACCAGCCCCAGCTGAGCTGCCGGCTGTATCTGCACCTGCATGTGTGAGTCCACCAGATTAGACAAGCAAAACAGCACAGTCAACCCAAAGAATCCTGGAAAATAATCGCTGTTTTACACTACTAAGGTTTTGGATTGTTACACAACAATAAATAACTGAAATGCCCTTTTTAAGAAAGGTATTATTGCTTATCTGCAATTCAGAGCTGGGGAAGTAAATGCTCACTTAAGTATCAGAATTCTGCAACTACCTGAAAAACTATCTTTTCTGATAGCTAATACATTTACTTTTCTTCAACAAAACAAAAAAAAGTATGCATGGGAGAAAATAAAGCTAGGCATATGGAAAAATATAAATTGTTTTACTTTCATCCAAATCTATGAAAGTTACATTCAAAAACAATTGAGCGGGAAGACGTATTCAACTTACTTCCAACACAACAAATAAGTCAATCAATGTATGTATCTAATAATATATGTACTAACTACTTAATAATAATAGTAATGACCACAATCTTGTGGCACTTTCTAAGTGTCAGGTACTTACACTTATGTGTACACTGATATATGTATATATATACACACTCATTTTTGTCCTCAGACTAGAATAAGTCCTATTATTATCATTTTCCCAACAGGAAAATGGCAACACAAAGTAGTAGGCAAGCCCAAGATACTCAGACAAATTTCCCACTGATAAAAGTAGACTACATTTACCACCAGAGAAAAGGCAGCACACCTACATAAAACACAGTCATGGTTTCAATGGCCAGGTGAAAGAAGTTGTAGCCCATTAATGTAGATCAAAGTGATGTCAGCTGTCAGGATGTACATATTAAGATCAAGGTGAGAGGCATACTTCAAACAGAATGCATGTTCATTTAAAAAAAAAGTGCTGTGAAATCTACAAAGAGAAAATGGACAATATTTATATATTATTAACACTGTTAAATAAAAGGACAGGCTCTAGAGTATAAGAACAAAGAAAAAAACCGAAGGGGCAAAACAGCAGCAGACTCAAAGAACCCAAAAATAGACTAACAGTTACCAAAGGGAAGGGGACTGGGGAGGATGGGTGGGAAGGGAGGGATAAGGGGTGGCGGGGGGAGAAAGAGGGCATTATGATTAGCAGGTATATAAGGTGGAGTGGGGGGCACAGGGAAGGCTGTACAACACAGAGAAGACAAGTAGTGATTCTACAGCATCTTGCTACACTGATGGGACAGTGACTGTGGTGGGGTATGTCGGGGGGGCTTGGTGATCGGGGGTCTAGTAAACATAATGTTCCTCATGTAATTGTGGATTAATGATACCAAAATAAAAAAAATTAAGTCATTTAAAAATGTATTTTATAAGTCATGTCCTTAATAAACTGAAGAACAACAACAACAAAAAGGACAGGCTCATGTCACAACTTTTAACTTGGAGTGGACCTAAGCCTCTACATAAAATTGGGACAAAATTCCTAAACAATCCAGATTTCTGCAAACATCACTACTCGACATTCTGACCAACGTCAGGAGGACATTGTGCCTATGTGACTTCTGAGCTGGTGGCGGAGAGATAGTACCCTAAAGACAAGGACCCACAGAAGATGGTCCGAGAGATTCTGGCGACATTGATAGGCGGCCATACGTCCTAAGCCCCCGACGGCCTCAAGAAGCCATCTCTCCAGAAAATTCTGCATCAAGGTTCATTTAAATTTCCCTCATTCAAAAAAAAAGAAAAAAGGAGAGAAAAGAAAAGGTCCAAAGAAAAGCCTGAATTCGGTGAGGCGCCAACGACGATGGAAAGTGGCACCAGGCAAGGTTACGAAGGCCGTGGGAGCAGTCGTCTCTCAGACCGCGCTTCTACAATCTTTAGGAGGCCAGTAAGCATGTTATCAAAGACCGAACAAGTTGACAGTCGCCTCAGATTGATGGCCCCGAAGGTTCTCTGCCCAAGGTCCCCTCCAGCCTTCTGGGCTCCTCAGGCCCGCCCCCTCGGTGGTCGGGCCGGATCCTAGCCTCACATCCGAAAGCAGCCGTCAACCCAAGGAGAACAAGTCTGTGACTTCCCTCCCCTCCTCCCCTGACCATGGAAAATACTTACTTGCCCGCCAGATCTTTATGAGAGCCGCTCGAATTCATGAGCTGAGCCAAATCCTGCCGCACGGCTGCCGCCATCTTTCTTCCAGCTCGGCGGAGGATGCCGGGTTTCTCACAGCTGAAAAGAAAACGAGTACAGTCCTCCAGGATGCAGCCAGAGGGAACCCGAGGTGCCACAGAGTAGCGCCTGTGTGGGCCAGAGCGCCAGGTGTGGGAGCCTGCGCTGGGTCCACCCAGGGTTGAGTGACGGGAAGCTCAACTCCTCAAGTCCGAGGCCCGCCCAGGCTTCTCCCACCAAGCTCCGGCTCGCACGCTCCCACTTCGGATTGGCGGATGAACTCCAAAGGTGTGCGTTGCTTGTGCATTTCCAGCAAGTGCCGGGTGCGCAAACTATAGTCTTTTCGTTAAGTTCCGTGTCACACGTATATAGCATATCGTTCCCCGTTCTTTAAGGCTGCTCTTTAAAACTACTTGTGCTAAGGATTGGGTTGTTGTTATTTCCAACTCACCACACACCGGTACTTTCTGTAAAATACAATTTTTAAAAAGTCCGCATTCCTCCTCCTAGTCTCCACCTTTTACATAGGTTGATCATGCATCCCAGTTTGTCCAGGACGGTGCCATTTTCCATCAGTTGTCTTGGCGTAATTATTAATAACACGCCCTTTCAAGAAACTGTCCCATTTGGATGACAAATTATATGGTCACCCTTTTAAATGTACTTATAGAATTTCTACTAAAAAGCGAATATATGTCCTTTCTTGCACTCACAAAAGAGCCACCATATCATTGATTCTGCCCTTGATTTTTTCAATTTTCCTGGAGACCTTACCATCTAAGTCCAGAGAGTCTTCCTCCTCCCTTTTTAGAGCTGGAGAGTATTACATATAATGAGGGGATGCCACAGTTGATTAATCCTTATAGCTAGACACTTAAGGTGTTTTTAATCAATCAACCAGTACTTCAACAAATAGCCTTGTATATGTATCATTTTATATGTGTACAGGTAGAATATATTCCAAGAAGAGAGTAAAAAACTAAACATGCTTACAATTTAGATAGATACCGTCAAATTGCACTTTACAGGGATGGTACTATTTTGTCTTCCTACCAGCAATACGTAGGAGTGCAATTCTCTACATCCTTGCCTACAAAGGATGTGAACATTTCAAATTTTTGCCGTCTTTATAACATGATATAATAGCGAGTTCCCTCAATTGGGAAGGGGTAAGAAAAGACGACCAGAACAAAGAGATCCTTTAAGAAAGAATGCCCACATAAATTCAGATCTCATTTCCTTGGCGAAGAACGTGGTCACGTGACGATGCCTAGCAACAGCGAGACTGGAAATTTAATTTTCAAATGCCCAGTTAAAAGGAAGGATGGTTTTCAAGGGACAATCAGCAGTCTCTACTACAATCTGTCTTTCTGACAGTCTAATTACCTGCGTGTATTCTTTTTCTCACAACAGAACTCTCTCACCCCAAAAGAAGAGAGTTCAATTTCCCATTCATTTTCTACATCCGCTCAAAATCCAGGATGTCTAATGATGCACAATCCTCTCCAACAGGTTGGGATATGGCTTTTCGTGGTCCAGAAGCATATATACTATAAAACAAATTATCTTCTTATGCCCATACATGTCATACAAAACAATAGGGGAGCAGGAAAAGTATAAACACAGTTAAAGCTCAGAAAAGGTAAGAATGGGAAATACACAACATTTACTTGTCCATAGCAATGATGAAATCCTGGGCAGGAATTATGAACACCCACTACCCTAATAGTGGAGTAAATTCCTTGGTTAGATGCTCTTGGGAGGATCTCCACTGTGCATTGCATTCTGTAGGCCCAAGCTCTGCCCTCTGAATTATAAGTTAACTGAATAATGGAGAGTATTCCCTCTTTCCTTGGGGCTCTAATTGAGGGATTTTGTAGGCCAGGTTTTTTCAGTGTTTGGGGCATTTGTTTTTTTTTTAATATAATGTCACTGAATATTCAGTGAACTCTGCTTCCAAACAGTTCGAGGTGTCAGAAGCCACAACAAGAGTTGTGTCTAAGGAGCAGTTGTTAAACCTACCCTATTTCATGGTTCCTACACTCAACCGTTAACATCTTTTTAATGATGACAGACTTGAAATCATCTGACCAATGGTCTTAAGTGAGAAGAGAACTCAATTAATTTGATTTTTGCTTTGGCTTATCTTTGTTTTCTGTATTTTGTTTATTTGTGTTTTCCAAAAAATCGTAATGGTTTATGAGAAATCACTAAGCCAAGTCTTCTCTTCTGCTATTTAGGGGTATCTAAGCAGTTAAGCAGTTGGCTTTTTCTACTTAGCAAAGCCCCAGAATTTCTGGACCTTGATTTCTCTTTTTACCCTGACTTCAAACTGCTTGTAATACCTTGCTGAAAGCAAAAAGAAGCAGAGACACACACAGATTTGCTCTTTCTAGATACCTCCACTAGAGCTACAAGCTAGAGAGGGAGACTGCCTCACATTATTGCAGGCAGCAATTTTATGAAGTTTTTGGCATGACAAGGCCCCCCCTTTCTGGACTGCTCATTATCACCACCCAGCCTGTTAAAAAATACTACATATTTTTAGGTTTTACTTTAGCAATTAGGAAAAACAAACCTGCATGGTACTGAAAGCTTATTCTCACTTTTCAGCTGCTTAGCAAGAAGTTAGGTAGGCACATCTGAATTAACAAATCCTAGGTTTTTTTACTATGCAAAACCGTGGGTCCCAATCACAACCTACTGAATCAAAATTGTCATGTTAAAATCTCTCTAGTAATTCTTGCACATTAAAGTTTAAGTAGCACTGCTCTAGCAATGTCAACACCACTGGTATATGGACTCTTCTCACTAAACTTTTGTCTAATATGGCCATTTCCCTGGCCAGGAAACTCCATTTTTACAAAAGCAACTAGATGGTCTCTATCCCTGCACAGTTTTTCTATACAAATGCAAAGGAAGTCATCCTGGGAGCCTTTTTCTGGAGCATCTCCCATGTGCACTGCTCAAATATGCCTCATTATAGAAGGAAAAAAGAGCACAGGTGATTATATATATTCTGCTGTTTTCAGAACACCAATCTTTACATTTATTTCACATGTTGCTAATGCTGCATGACAAAATTGTTCTAGAATCATCTTGTGTGGTTCCCACCTAAGACCTGGAATCAACTCTTTCACCAAGAAGTCTTTGTTCCTTTAGTTGCTTTTAGGAATGATATTCACAGATAACAGTATGTGTGCTAGCAGTGCTCATGGCTACAATATTGGTCATTTGGGGACCTTTTCATAGGACAGAACTAGGAAATATATTCATACTAATGGATTCATACTAATAATTCCGATTCCAATTTAGGTGATTTTATTTAACCTCTTCTGTATTCTACCTGTATCTCCTTACTTCCACACCCAGAATCCTGATTCACAAGTTCATACATTATAGAATCAGAATAGTCCAAAATTACTCAGTTCATTCATCCCACATTATATACACAACAGCCTCAGAATAACAATACTAATACTTACCACTCCCAATATGATTGCTAAAAAGAATTCAATATTTTTCTGCTGTTGCACTCCCCATTTCCTCTCATTTTTAATAATTGTACTGTATCTACATTATGAGTACATATAGCCATTACAAACCATACTTTCTTCCTCTTAGTCCTCATTTAGTCTTAGTTTTATAAGTAATATATACTTAATGCTCACCATCAGCTCTTATATTGAAACCTCTCTAGTCATTTTAGTTGTCTGAAGCTAGTTGTTTAACAGGTAGCTCAGAATGGGTTTGTGGAAACTATAATCTTGTGTGTTCTTGCGTTTTGGAAACATCTTATACCTTTTATGCATGAATATGGGTTGTGTTAGAAATAATAAACCTTGACTCTTCTTGAGAATCTTAAGTGTGGTACTCCATTTTCTTGTGGCATAAAGCATTACTGAAAAATATCTATTAGAATCTAATTCTCTTGCCCTTATAAGTCACCCACTCTTTTTGCCTAAAAGCCTCCTCAGCTTTTTTCCTTCTAACATAGAATAATTTTACTAGACTATGTGTTGGTGCTGGTCATACTGGGTTCATATTCTCAGGTATACAGTGTGCTCTTTCGAAATGTAGTTTCATTTTTCTTTCAATAACATTACCCTTAATTATAATTTTTGTACGAAAAGACTATTATCTTTATGATAGATTTTCTTTTCCTGTCTGTAATATTAGTCACCTTTCCTCAAAATTTTTTTATTTCTTTTTTCATGTCTTTTTAATTTTTAGAAGTTTCCTTCTTTAAAAAGGGGTGGTTGGGGGGAGAGTGGGAAAAATGTCCTTTTCATTCTATTTCTCTTAAGGCATTATCTGTTATTTTTATTTACCCTGGTTTCCTTCTCGCTTAGTCTTTATTTCTAAAATGATATTTTTATTTCTAATTCTTTCCTGAGTTCTGCCTCTCATTCTGGGTGTTTCTAATTATTCTTATTATGTTGTCCTGTCATGTCCAGTATTGTTTTCTTTTCAGTTTAACTGGGTGGAAAGTGTTTTAGGGCTTTAAAAAAAAGTAAACCACAAATTGTAAAATAAGTTAGTCATAGGAATGGAAATACAATATAAGGAATATAACCAATAATATTGTAATATATTGGTATAGTAATGGGGGGAACTGTACTTCCCCCTCTTATGTATATAACATAATATGTATATATATATATATAAGCATCTAGTAATGTGTATGATTACTGAGTCACTACATTATACATCTGAAGCCAATAAAATATTGTATATCAACTTTATCCCAATAAAAAAAGAAAAAAAATTAAATAGGAAAAAAACTTAAAAAGTATTTCATCTTCAGTTTAACTAGTGATTACCCTCCTTTTCTGACATTCACTGTTAGTTTTTCTTTAATAATATGAGAACAAGTTTTCAGCTATTTCCTTCCTTCTAGACACATTAGTCCTCCATTGCCTCTTTATTACACCTCAATAGATAAGACTCTTAAAATATTTTCACCTTCACAGCCTTCACAAGTAGTTGAGACCTTGAGAATATATTTCTGCCCCTTCCAGCCCCACCCAATTCCTAGGTTTCACTAAAATAGGCTGATACTTTTTTCCATTTCAGCAACTATTTGGTTTTCATTTGCAGTATGTCTCTTCTATTTTAGGAGTCCTTAATTTACCACTTGTGCTATTATAATTCCCAGTTATAATGTCATTATTCACTGACATTACTATATAAATTCAAAGTAAATTACTCACCACAAATTCCCCTTCATCTTCCCTGCCTTGATCTGAGGTCTCTGTTCTGATTATCTGATTGTTTGGTAGCATTCGCTCTTAAGTGATCCCTCAGATGCTGTGCATGAGTAACATATTTGTGAATCTGTGCATATTCACAAATGTCTCTCTATAGTCCTGACAGTTGAATGGGATTTTGGTTGAGCTGCTGTCATTTTTCCTCAGTGACCTATAAAAGTTATTTCACATTTCAAATTAGATTCCATGCCAGGATTTCAAATTAGAAATTCATGTCAGTGGTCTCTCTCTACATCCCTCCCTGCTTTCCATTCTCCCTCCCTCCCGCCTTTCTTTCTTTCTTTCCTTCCTCCCTCCCTCCCTCCCTCGCACTCTCCTCTATTCTCCTCCTTTTTCTTCTCTCCTTTTCTTTATTCTCTTTGAGAGACTAAATATGCAAACAAAGCCAAGAACATATATAAAAATAAAACTCTAACCACTATCTGCTGCAACCATCCCAGGATGCCTAACAACTTCCATAGCAATCAGCCCCAAATAGCCAGCACTTGATCAACAACTGACAGCTCCCTAATTTTTCCCCCACTTCTAACTTAGCACCAACAAGAGAAAGCTAAACAAGCTCTCAAAACCAATCACATAGGATACCCCATTTCTAGTTAGCCTGCTGACATCTTCCCCATGCCAACAGCCTCCAATCAAGGCGTACCTGAATTTCCCACTATAAAGCATTGCCATTCCTCTGCCTGCCTTTGAGTCACTGCCAGACACAGGTGATGGTGGCCAACTCCCTTTCTGTAGAATCTCTGGATAGCCTTTGCTTGTTCTCATTTAGCTGGCTGGTCTGTTTATTTCTGCACCTTTCTTCTTCCAATTCTTCATCTTTCCCCTCTTCCTTCTTCTCTCTCCTCTTTCTTCTCCTCTCTTCCCCCTACCCTGTCCTCCTTGTTCTTCTTTTCGTAAGCTGTTTTTTCCACCTGAAAGTTTTTAAGATTTCTCTTTAAAGGAACTTTCCTTGGATCTGCCTAGATATGTCTTTTCTCATTGATCTTTCCTGGAACTCAGTGACCCCTTTCACCTGCAAATGCCAAGTCTGTCTTTAGGCCAGGGTAGTTTTCTATTATTACTTGCTTAATTATTACCTCTCTTTTATTTGTTCTTTTCTTTTCCTCTAGAACTCCAAATAGTAATATATCAGTTCTCTTTATCTTCAAAGTGACTTGACTTTTTCACCACTTTTTTTTCTTTACCTGTCTGTAATATTTCCTTGGATATCAGAAAGATCATAATTTCTCTCTTTATATATTTTGCTCTGTTTTGAGATATTTTTTCCACTTTTCAGAACAATTAGCAAGATTCAATCATTCTCCTTCAGTGTACTTTCAGTGTTGTGTTTTAAAAATAATGGTTTTCATATGTTTGTGTAAAAATGTTATAGATGCTTTATTGATAATAGCCCCAAGTGAAAACAACTCACATGTCCATCATCAGGAAAGTGAATAAAAATGTGTGGTATACTCACTCAATAGAATACTACTCAGCATTAAAAAAGAAAAACTTACAGATACATGCAACAACATGAATGAATCTCTAAAACATTACACTGAGTGAAAAAAGTCAAACATCAAAAAGTACACATAATGCGGTTTTGGGTACATGAAGTTCTGAATCAAACAAAACTAATCTATGGTAATAGAAGATAAGAAATTTCCTGGGGAGGGGGAAATAGGTAAGAGTTGGAATTTACAGGAAGTAGTACAAGGTATTGGAAATGTTCTATATAGAACTGGGTGTGTGGTTTACATGGGTAAATGGATTAATCAGAGCTCATCAAACTGTGAACTTAAAATTTGTGCATTTCACTGAACACAAAGCCTCAATTTAAAAAGGGAGCAAAATCATGCGTTTTGTTTCATAGTTTTGTGCGTTTATGTGTATTGCATCTAGTCTTCTTAAGAGCTTTATTTACATACTTATTTATTTATTATTCACGTTGTCTTCTGTCTTCTCCAGCAGTTTCAAGAGCTAGCGCTCTTCCAGCCTCAGCGGAGAAGTATCAGCACAACTGTTGTTTCCCCAAATCTCCTCTGTGTCAGGATAACCAGCAGGTCCTCTTAAGAACAATGCCAGTGCACGTACTATCCTTCCACTTGGAGGTCCCTGGGTCTTTCCAGGATATACTCTCTCCATTGTCCAGTGCATGATGATCCTTTTCCCTCTCTCTCTCCATCTCTATACTCACTATAACTTGAGGCTTCATTCATGCCATCAAGTGCCCGCTGTGCCTACTGAGGCTTCGTTCGTGCCCTTCAAGTGTCTGTGTGCTGGTTCCCAAATATTCATGTTTCAACTGTGATCCTGTAGTTACACTGGAAGTGGAACAGAAGGATGAGAGAGATGTGATAGCCTGATTCATTTTTGTAAACTACCTGGTGCCAAGAACTGTTTGCCTTGTACTTAGTAAGCAATCAAAAAATATTTGTTAATTGAGTGAAAAAAACACCTGGGTAAACAGGAGACCTGGAAAATCCCAGCTTCATTGAATGTGATGTTGTTTCCATCTAAATCTCCTTTCTCTGGAGCTGGCACTGAAATGAAGGAGCATACCAATCCAAATGTGAGTAGGAATTAATGTCAATAAGGTGGACAAGATGGTCCCAATCTGCTGCCAACTGTGGGGACAACCATAAACAGGTAATGAAACTCAGTTGCAAAGCAGAGCTCTGAATCCTGGGGAGACAAGTAGGAAGGGGTAGGTTAAGAGAATAAGTAGAAAGGCTGTCTTGGTAAAAACCATGGTCCAACAATGGGGACAATCACACTCTCTTAATAAAATAACACTTGGATGACTTCCAGCTTCTGCTCTGAAAGCTTTCTAGAAAGCTAAAAAGAGCACTGCTTCCACCATCACCTTAATAAGCTAGGTGGGTAATCTACACAATCACAACTTGTGTTCAGCCAGTCAGCGAGCTGAGGTCACAGGGCAGCTGGCCAGCCTGAAATCCTAGGAAAGATGGGTGCTTCTAAACACAGGTGAGATGCAAGCTCTGGGTCATCTGAAGAAGAACATGAGAAAGAAGATGGGGCAGCCATACAAACAGCAATGAATAATTCTGTTACATGTTTAAATAAATTGCTTAAGACCGAGTGTGGACTGGCATGCTTGTAGAACCCTATGGGAGTCAATCATAAGGGTAGTTCCCATCTACTCATAGACTCTTCTCCAGAGAAGATATTTTGAAATAATAATATTACTTACAAAAACTAACTAGTTTCTAGTCTCTTTAGGCAGAAGTCTTATTCCTCTCTTAGTTGGAAAGTTGGGCCCATTTTTTACATTTAACTCTTTGGGTCCAGGTCCAAATGAGCAAAGCCAAGAGAGAGGAAGCACTTTCCTCTCTCAGTGTGAGCCCTTCTTTCAAGTTTTCATATTTTGTCTCAAGATGTGACTTTTCTTAGGATGACTGGCACTGGTGGTATTCACTTCCTTCAGGAGAAACTCAACTTCTGATGACAGGATGGTTACACTCCTAGCAGAGCAAGTACTGTAGTCCCTCCTTATCCACAGGAGAACATTCCAGGATACTTAGTGTATGCATGAAATTGCAGATAGTACCAAATCCTATGTCTTTTCCTATACCTACATACCTATGATAAAGTGCAGTTTATAAATTAGGCACAGTAAGAGATTAATAACAACAACTAATAATGAAATAGAGCAATAATAACAATATACCTTAATAAAAAATTAAGTGAATATAGTCTCTCTCTTTCTCTCAAAATATCTTACTGTACTGAACTCACCTTTCTTCTTCCTGTGATGACAAAATGCCAGTGTGCTGAGATGAAGTGAATGATGTAAACATGATGATAAACATAGCTACATAGTATAGTAAGGCTACTACTGACCTGACCCTACAACCAGAAGGAACATCATCTGCTTCCCGACCAGAGATGACTGGAACCACAGGCAGGGGGACTGCTATGCATCAGAACATTACAGAGGAGCCTCTACTTTTATCCTTTTAATTAGAAAAAAACAGCTATTATAAAAGCAAAGAAATCTTATTGCACCAGAAAAAAGTATATGAACTCAGCCTGCCACCAGCAGATGCTTTTTTTTATTGAAGTATATAGTTGGTAAATAATCTTATATTAGTTTCAAGTATACAACACAGTGGTTCAACAGTTACTCATATTATTAAATCCTCACCCCACTAGTGCAGTTACTATCTGTCAACATAGGAAGATGTAACAGAATCATTGGCCATATTCTCCATGCTGTACTACCATCCCTGTGACTAACTTATATTATCATTGAGAATTTTTGTGGCCCATTATCCCCCTCACCTTCCCCACCCACCCATCCCATTTCCTCCCCCTTGGTAACCACCAGTCACTTCTCAGTGTCCATGAGTCTCCTGCTGTTTTGTTTTGTTTTTAGATTTCACATGTAAGTGAAATCCTGTAGTATTTGTCTTTTTCTGCTTGGCTTATTTCACTAAGCATAATTCTCTCTAGATCCATCCATGTTGTTGCAAATGGCAAGATGTCTTTCTTTTTTTTGACTGAATAATATTCCATTGTGTATGTATACCACCTCTTTTTTATCCATCATCTATTGATGGACACTTAGGTTGCTTCCATATCGTGGCTATTGTAAATAATGTGGCAATAAACATAGGGGTGCATGTATCTTTTCCAGTCAGGGATTTTGTTTTCTTCAGTTAATTAGAAGTGGAATTACTGGGTTATATGGCATTTCTATTTTTAGGTTTTTTAAGGAAATCTCCTTACTGCTTTCCATAGTGGCTGCACCAATTTGCATTCCCATGGATGGTGTAAGAGAGTTCCCCTTTCTCCAAATCCTGGCCAGCACTTGTTATTTCTGGTCTTTTGGATAGTGGTCATTCTGACTGGTATGAGGTGATATTCTCACTGTGGTTTTGATTTACATGTCCCTGATGATTAGCGATGTGGAGCATCTTTTCATGTGCCTGTTGGCCATCTGTATTTCTTCATTGGTGAAATGTCAGTTCAGGTCCTCCACTCATTTTTTAATCAGTTTTTTTTGTTTTTTTTTGACATTCAGGTGTATGCGTTCTTTATATATTTTGGATGTTAACTCCTTATCAGATAAATTGTTTACAAATGTATTCTCCCATACTGCATGTTGCCTTTTTGTTCTACTGATGTTATCCTTTGCTGTACAGAAGCTTTTTAGCTTGATGTAGTCCCACTTGTTCATTTTTTATTTTGTATCCCTTGCATGAGGAGATATGTCCAGGAAAAAATTGCTCATACTTATCTTCAAGAGATTTTTGTCTGTTTTCTTCTAAGAGTTTTATGACTTCATGACTTATATTCAGGTCTTTGATCTATTTTGAGTTTACTTTTGTGTATGGAGTTAGACAGTAATCCAGTTTAATTCTCTTGCATGTAGTTGTCCAGTTTTCCCAATGCTAGTTATTGATGAGATGGTCTTTTCTCCATTGTAAATTCATGTTTCCTTTATCATATATTAATTAACCATATATGCATGGGTTTATATCAGGGCTCTCTATTCTGTGCATTTATCTATGGGTCTTTTCTTGTTCAAGTACAATACTGTTTTGATTACTGTGCTCTGTAGTATAGCTTTAAGTCAGGGAGTGTAATACCCCAGCTTTGTTATTCTTTCTCAGGATTGCATTGGCTATTCATGGTCTTTCGTGGTTACATATGAATTTTAGGATTATTTGCTCTAGTTACTTGAGTAATGCATTGAATCTTAAAATTGCTTTGGGAAGGATGGCCATTTTGATAATATTAATTCTTCCTATCCATGAGCATGGGACAGATTTAAATTTATTTGTATCTTCTTTAATTTCTCTCATCAGTGTCTAATAGTTTTCAGAGCACAGGTCTTTCGTTAGATTTATTCCTAGGTATTTTATTCTTTTGATGCAATTGTAAGTAGAATTGTTTTCCTGATTTCTCTTTCTGCTAGCTCATTATTAGTATATAGGAATGCAACAGATTTCTGTGTAATAATTTTGTATCCTGCAACTTTGTGGAATCCAGTTATTAGTTCTAATTTTTTTGGTGGAGTCTTTAGGGTTTTCTATTATAGTATCATGTCATCTGCAGTTTTTTCTTGTTCTTTACCAATTTGGATATCTTTTATGTCTTTATCGTGTCTGATTGCTGTGGCTAGGACTTCCAGTACTCTGTTGAATCAAAGTAGTAAGACTGAACATCCTTGTCTTGTGCCTGATCTGAGAAGAAAAGATTTCAGCTTTTCACTTTTGAGTATGATGTTAGCTGTGGGTTTGTGCATTTGTTGTGTATAGCCTTTATTTTGTTGAGGTACATACCCTCTATACACATTTTGTTGAGTGTTTTTATCATGAATGGATGTTGAATTTTGGCAAATCCTTTTTCAGCATCTATTGAAATGATCATGTGGTTTTTATCCTTTTTGTTAATGTGGTATGTCACATTGATTGACTTATGAATATTGTACCAATCTGGCATCCCTGGAATCAATTCCACTTGGTCGTGATGGATGATCCTTTTAATGTATTTTTAAATTCAGTTTGTGAATATTTTGTTGAGGACTTTTGCATCTATGTTCATCAGGGATATTGGTCTATAATTTTTTTTTTTGCAGCATCTTTGGGCTTGGTATTAGAGTGATGCTGGCCTCATAGAATGAATTTGGAAGTATTCCCTTCTCTTTCACTTTTTGGAATACTTTAAGCAGTATGGGCATTAGCTCTTCCTTAAATATTTGATAGAATTCAGCTGTGAAGCTATCTGGTATTGGATTTTTGTTTGTTGGGAGTTTTTTATTACCAATTCGATTTCATTATTGGTAATTGGTCTGTTCATATTTTCTGCTTCTTCTTGGGTCAGTCTTGGAAGGTTGTACTGTTCTAGGAATTTTTCTGTTTCTTCTAGGTTGTCCCATTTATTGGCATATAATTTTTCATAGAATTGTCTAATAATTCTTTGTATTTCTATGGTGTAAGTTGTAACTGTTCCTTTTTTCTGATTTTGTTTATTTGTCTTCTCTTTTTCTTGATAAGTTTGGCAAGGGGTTTGTCTATTTAGTTTTTCTTCTCAAAGAACCAGATGTTGGTTTCATTTTTTTTCCATTGTTTTATTCTTCTCTATTTTATTTATTTCTGCTCTTATCTTTATTATGTCCATCCTTCTACTAACTTTGGCTTTCATTGGTTCTTCTTTTTCTAGTTTCTTTTGTTATGAATTTAGACTGTTTTTTGGGGATTGTTCTTATTTCTTAAGGTAGGCCTATATTGCTGTGTACGTCCCTCTTAGAACTGCTTTTGCAGCATCCCACAAAATTTTAATTTTTCTGTTTTTGTTTTCATCTCCATGTATTGCTTGATTTGCACCCAAAGATGCTTTTAGTGGTTGATTTTAATTTTTCAGGTGGTTTGACATTATTTATTACCTTATAAGTGAAAAAACTTAGGGTGTGCTCAAAGTGATACTGATCTACATTCTCTTATTAGAAATCCTTTGATACCAATGTGTTGATGATATTTTGGATTTTAGAAAAGAATATGCATAACAATTTTTAAAACCCTGTCTTTTTTCTTTTAAAGCCAACTTTAATGAAGTATAATTTACATATTAGAAAATGCATCCATTTTTTTTTTATATATACCCTGTGAGTTTAGGTCATTGTATAACCTCATGTAACTACCACCACAGTCGAAGTCAAAAATTCTTCATCATCTCATTAAGTATTTTTCAACTCCTTGGCCATAATCAAACACATTCATATTTCTGTACTGACACATATAAATATTCATAAAAATTGTTATAAAGAGTATCAATACCTTATGTCAAATTGGGCCAGGTTTTCCTGCTAAATAAGTTTGTCATAAGCTTCTAGAAACCTTAAAATTTTCAAAACACTTTGGATTTTGATATTTTTGATAAAGGATAATTGATCTTTTTTTAAAAAGTGTTATATGCTAATGAAAAGAAATATGATAACATAGATTTATACACATTGGCTGCTTATATACAGACATACTGGACTATGACAAATAGACTCACGAACAAAGGAAACTGACTCATCTTTTAGAAACTAAAATATTTTTTTAAGAAAATTTTTAAGAAAACCAGTGTATACTTTGTACCTAGCAATATACCTGACATATTATAGGTACCCATTAGTACATTTTGTTTTGTCTATTGATAATTCTAACTCGTACCTCTATACTACTATCTGTTCATTTTTTTGTATTAATATTTTCCTCAGAAACTACTCTTCTTTATTTGAAAAGCTCTAATGTTTTCTACTTGTTTATTTTCTGTCAATTCATCTAGAACTGTGCTAATATGTAATCATCAGCCACACATGGCTATTTAAATTTAAATTAATGACAATTAAATAAAATGAAAAAATCCATTCCTTAGCCACATTGGCCACAGTTCAATTGTTTGAGAGCCACATGTGGCTACTCTATTAAATAGTGTGGATATAAAACAGTTTCACCACTGCAGAAAGTTACACAGGATAGGGCTGCTCTGTCTTGTTCACCACTTTACTCCTGGTGCCTTACACAGTGCTTGGGATTCAGTAGATGATCAACAAATGTTTGCAAGTAAATTATTTTAGTTCATCTGGAAAAACTGTCATGCAAATATAAAGCAAAGATTCCCTTTGGAAATACAGTTCTTTAATAGCAGTGACTCTTAGGAGCCAAAATTCCTTCTTTAAAAAAGTAAGAGATTAAGTTATATTTTTGGCTGTATTCTAGTTTTGATTATTAATAGCTTTCAGTCATTGAGTGCTTAACATATGCCAGGCACTGTTCTAAGTGCTTTCCACATATTACTTGATTAACCCTCACAACAACCTAATTATGTGTATACTATTCCCAATGTACAGATGAAAAACTGAGACAGAAGAGGCACATAAGCTGCCCAAGGTCATACAGCTATTAAGTAGTAGAGCCTGAATTTGGGCCTAGTCAGTCTGGCTCCAGAGGCCAAGCAATTAACCACAACACTAAGCTCTTCGTGATTATTTTAAATAAGGGTCATTTAGTCTCTCTTTTCCAGGATCTAAAACTCATTTTTCTTTTTCCTTATTTGATTACTTTTATCTAGGACACCCTGAAAAATGTTAAATAATAGCTGCTATAACCCTGCATCCTTGTTAGGTCCCTGAGTTCAATGTGAATGCTTCTGTCATTACACTCTAATGTATGATGTTACTGTTCTTTCTGATGATATCTTGATCCAGTTAAAGAAAGGTTCTTTTATTTCTAGTTTGCCACAAATTTTTAAAATTAAGAAATGGCCATTGAATGTTATACAATGCATCCCTAGAGAAATATCATTTGGCTTTTTCTCCTTTAATAAATTACATTAATATTTTTAAATATGAAACCACAATTCTTGGAATAAAATGTACTTTGTTAAGATATGAACTGTTTTTATTATCATACTACTGGACTTTATACCTTACTATGCAAAGTCATAATGAGAACAGAATCCCTCCTTTCCCACCCCACTTTCCTTGGTGCTGTTTGTCTTGGGTTTTGGTATTAGAGTTACATTAGCTTTATGGAATAAGCTGGGAATATTTTTTTCCCTTTTGTGGGATAATTTTCCTAGAATCCAGCCGGGTTTGGGTACCGCATCTGACCCTTCTTCCATCCAGAGGTGACCTGTAACACCACGAATCATTTAACCATGAGGAATTTTTTCTCACATTAGCTCTCGAGCCTCCTCACAAACTGAACTCACCCACTGATCCCCAACAGGCCTGCATGTCATTCAATTTTCTCACGTTCCTTGCACAGGCCAGACTTTCCACTTCCAAGCTTTTGCTAATTTCATGCCACTTGCCTTGCCAAATCCCAAGTGCTGAGGTATTGGTTGGTGTTGATTATGGCAGAACGGAACTAACATTTGGGGCAGGGACTGTGTAGTTTCTTGACACCCCTCACTTCATTTAGCCCTCAGAATCCTGGAACTCTTTGTTATTTTCATTTTGTATATGGGAAAAGAAACGTGACAAATTGTTAGACACTAAAAAGTGAAGGTTCCAGAAGTTAAAACGACGACTGCTTGATTCCAAAGTGATTGCTGCTTCGACTGCAACCTTAGTCTCACCCTCCTCCATTGCGTTCCTGGCTAGTCTCTCACAGTGACTTGTCTGTCCTCCGCGCTCCATTAGCGATTATAGACTGTACCCCACCATTTGACATTACACTGTTTTGTATTTTTCTATTGTTTCGTCTGTGTAGTTCTTTTCACACAGAACAGTAGCTGAATAATAATCTCTTAGTGCCTGTTAATCCACCTCCACATTTGGTTGTCTTTTTCCTTATTTTATAAAATGGACAGAGGGAAAATAAAAGAAGGAAAAGGTGACTACGTACAAATAATTTTGATTGTGTTAGGCTTAGGTGTATATTACAAAAAGTACCTTTCAAAATAAGTTTAATTCTGCGTGGTCTCCCAGGGGCTTTTGGCGACCCCTGCAAAACGAGTTCTTAAAATACGAAAAGCTGGCATTTGTGAATACTGGTCACCTCCCCCCACCCAAGCACATCAAACAGCGGAGGAATGCTGGAAATCGCACCTAGAGCACGGACTTCTATCAAGAGAAGCTGGAAGATGAGGTAGTCTTTCCCAACTGCAGGCACGATCCGCTCTTCCCCCTGCCAGCCTCAGCCCGATGGAACATTCCCTGCGAAAGCTTTGATAGAGCGCCCACTCCGAGTCACGTGGAGCAGGAGCGTACTCCCCGCGCCTTGCGGAATGACGCGCGCTCGGGTTGCCAAGGGGAGGGGCCGGGCTCCGCGGAAGGGGCGGGGTGAAGGAAGCCGGCCGGGGAGGCGGAGCGGGTGCAGGGGAGGGGCGGGAGGAGAGGGGCGCGCGGGTGGGGAGGGCCTAGCGTATTATGGGATGCGGCGGTGGAATGGCGCTGGGCGCGTGATTTTGAACAAACCCGGGTCTGTGTCTCGGAGGCGCCGCCGCCGCCGCGGCTGCTGGGAGCCCTGGGAGAGCGGCGCAAGAAGCAGGCGGCGGCGCCGCCGGCTTTAGTGAGTGTCAGCTCCTGGGGTGGGGGCCTCTGCGCGGGCAGGCGCGAAGGGGGCGCCAGCCCCCGCCGCGGGTGGTGGCGCGGGCAGAGGGCGCCGGACCGCCTCCTGCGGGACCCCCGGCTGGTGGGTTGTGGCGGAGAGCGGGAACCTGGCGTGTGGGGGCCGCCGCACCCCATCCCCGGGCTGCAGCGGGCGGGAGGATCCCCCGGGCTCAGCCTCTTTCCGCCAGCACCTGGGAGGGCGGCTGTCATCCAGCAGGGCCGTCTCTCGGCCGGCAGCCCGCCCTTCCCCGCGGTCTGGAGGCTGGGCTCCGGCGGCTGTTGACACGCACTTTGCGCGGCCGGAGAAGCCGGCGTGTTGGCCCCGGGTTTCTGGGAACTGGTTTTGCTGCTGTGTCATTTTGTACCAGCCCCTCCTTTTCTTGCTGCCAGCCGCCCCGTTCTTTATACGCCCCTTTGTATGGTATCTTCTTCGTGCGTGTCCGTTTTCCTCGCGAAGCCCACCAGCTAAATGTCAATGTTCCCGAGGTGCACGGGGGAAGGGAGCGGGCCGAGACTTAGGTTGGTCAAGCAACGGTAAACACCAAGCAGAGCGCGGGTGGACGGGGCTGGAGGTGGGGAAATAAAGTTTCAAGATGAAGAAACTGGGACGACTTGATACCTACAGCGTCTAGCAGGCTGCATGTAGAAACGGCGACTGGGCTAGGTGGTAGATAGCCCTTGTTTAAGCCTGAATCTACCGACTTTTATATGGAGTTGTCATTCAAGCAAGGTAAGGAAATGTAATGGGTTTCTCAGCTTCTACCTCTTTGCTTTTAGAGTAACTTTTGAAAAAGACAGTAGAGCGGCCCTGTTCGTAACCTTGAAATCAATTTGCGTATTTCATATAGGTCTTTTAGAGCTTATGCTGTAGTTGAATGGTAAGCATAGAATTCAGCTTTTGAATGGGTGATTATCAAATTTTTCTGAAATTATCAAAATTTGCCAATTTAAGTTTTTAAAAAAAATTCTGGTTTTGTCAGAAGCCTTGCAGCTTATGGTTTCTTGTTATTTCTTAGGTGATTAAGAAATACTTGTTCTCATTTAGTTATTTATTAAACTGCATGATGAGAGGAGCTGATGGGGGAGGAAGGAGAACTCTGGGGTCTTTTGGTTCTAGAGCAAAGTGTTTATTTTCTCTGTATTGGACAAATGTATCAGCCACAGATGAATTATTTTAATATGGTGACGTAGATCCTGAAAACATTTGGCAAAGAATTTTAATTTAGAGGTATATTTTCTGTATTTTCGAAATTGTTCATTCAGGAATATGATCAATACATTTTAAACCTTAGTTGCTCCTTGACATCTTAAACCAGTAACAAGTTGGCAGTCACAGTGTTCATGGACAGAAATGATCAGATGAAATTCAGTGGAAAGGAAAATAGTTCAGACCTTTATTTTTAAAACTAGATGTTTTGAGCACAGTATCAGCACAAGGATAGGTGCCTGTAATTTACAAAGGTTTCAGCGAGGTCGGTCATGCATATGGAAATAACTGTCAAAGTAGTGCCTACGGTGGAGGAATACGTCAAAGTTGGTTGAATGACATCAAGCAAAGGTCTTGATCATGTTTTTAGTGTCTGAAATGGATGTAATGGATAAAACGCATTCCATAAGCTCTCTCAAGTTGCTTTTCTGAAAATGAAAGAGTTTGAGTTATTGTCCTTATGCCACCTTCCGCGAGGCTTTTGCTCTTCAAAACAAAAATATGCGGGACTTGGGACTTCGCAGGTAACGCGACTTCCTTTTGCGTTGCTGAGTGCTGGCAGAAGCATCGTGTTCGTGGTGGGGTGAAGGGTCTCGGCGCGGGCTGTGTGCATTTGTATCTCCCTGTGCGTTTGAAGGTTGGCGGGGCGGGCGGGAGGCTTCCCCGGATATGTGGGTGTGCGCCTTTGGAGAGGGGAGGGCCGAGGAGGGGAGGAGGAGGAAGAAGGGGGAGGTTTCTGGCGGCGGCGGCGGCGGCGGCGGCCCGGGCTCGGGCTGTCGGGGAAGCTGCTGAGCTGTGATGGTGATGACGAGGTGAAAATGGCGGATCTTTCGAAATACAATCCCGGCCCCTGACATACCAGAGGCGGCGGCAGCGGCGGCGTCGCCACCCGGGCTCCGTCCTCGGCCCCTGGGTCCCCTGTAGCGCTCTAGTTCGGGCAAACTGGGAAAGGAAGCGGCTGGCCGGAGCTACTGTGTCCAGGCAAAACAAGCACCTCCCGGGCTCGGAATTGCCCGGGACCTTCTGGAGCCCCCACCTCGGAGCCGAAGGGAGGAGAAAGAGGCAGCCGCTGGAGGTAGAGGAGAAGGGGGTACCCGAGGGCTTCTCTGTCTTGAGATCTCTTCTTTTGGTGGTGGTGGATGGGGGAGGAATTGCGTTGTGGATCAAGGAAAGGCTAGTCCGGAGTGCAAAGAATCAGAAGCCTCGTAATGACATCAACATTATTCTTCGAGTGTTAAGAGGGCTCGAATTTGCTCTTATACCTAAGGCTGCTGCTGAGGCCTAGAGGAACCGCTAGCAGTTACCATGATTTCCTGATTTGATATTTAAAATATCCACTGTGGCTGGTATTTGTTTGATGATGTTCATCAGTTTATGGGGTTGTAATTTTTTTAGGGAGGCGGAGCATTGACATTCGGCATTTAAGCTCTATGTCTTAGGTCGCAGTCTATAACTTGTTGGGGTGTGGATGCACACATTTTTTGAGCATATAGACCGTTTTGTAACAATTTAAAATGTCTTATTTTTTGTAATGGCTCTGTCATCCATAGAGTGAACCCATTACCTCTGCCATTTGGCAAATTACAATTGAGATACTGTCAGTCATATTTCATACTCATGTGCAGCACCCCCCCTCCAACCCCCAATCCATTTCACGAGTTAAGAGCATAAAGTTAGGGAAGATTTTGCACTAAGTAGATTTTATAATCCAAGTGAAATACAGCTCTGGGATCTCTATTTTGATTCACGAGTTTTACCTTCATTGTTAAGAAGGCAGTTGTGTTGGCTTGATGGAAACACCTGATGTGAGTACATTAAGTTGGTAAAGATGAATTGAGACTTCTTGAATACTGGACTTGCTAGTCCTTTGTTCAAAGAGCTGGGGAATTGCATTGATCGACTTCATGACAGTTATAGTTTAATTTTGTTAGGTTACCTAAAGATCCATGTATGTTTTCAATTATGCTGTAGATCTCTAAGGAGTCTGTCTGCTTATACACAACAGTAGTGTTACTAAAAGGTTACATGTGAATCAATTTTTACACATTAATTTGGGGCAGTCTGTTTTTTTTCCCCCCAGCATTTGTAGTAGAATTTTGAGTCAGTGATACTATGAGCCTGAAAAGAGATGTGAATATTTAAGAAATGCTCACTGGTGATGTTTATGATCAGTAGTAAGTTTTCTTATACAGGTTTCCTACAGAGATGATATCATACAATATAATACATTATGTAGTTTATTCAGATAGGAAATATTTTGTATATATCTATGTATTTGGCTTGGACATTTGACTTTCACTAACTAGAAGAATAAGAGACCAAAAAAAAAAAAACTTTAGGGGAAATAACAGAGGTACTCAGAAGGTTTAACCATTTTTTAAAAAATCATTTGTCTCATGCTCTTTACATTAAGCAATAGGGATTTGGCCCTTTTTTTTTTTTTCCTTATAGCTTTTATGTTGCAATACTTTGGTCTATGTCAGCTCAGCTGCTAGTTAGTAGTAAGAGTAAGAATTTAAAAAATAAAATAAAGAGGGAGATTAAAATGTTTTTAATTGGCTTCTTCTTTTAATCACAGAGGGCCGTTGTCTGTTTGTGACTCTTTATGATTGGCCAGTTTTCAGGTTGTTGTGATTAGAACAATTGTTTCCTAATAATTAGAAGTGTGTTAGAAAGAAATGAAGAGTTATGCCCCTGGAGATAGTCCAGTGTCTTTTTTGGGGAAGAAGAGCATTACAGATTTTCAGTACTTTTTAAAAATATTACTATTGGGTCTCATTGTATGTCTCATACTATGCTAAGGTTGTGGGATAAGGCAGTATCATTGCCTCAGGAAACTGTCATTTTAGAAACTGTCAGAGGTAAAGTTGGAAGGATGGGTTGGTTAGGGCTTTAATGCAGAAGGCCTTGAGAGTTACAGAAAAATTTTAAGTAGGAGAGTGACAGCCTCAGAGACACACTTGAGGGATAAATCCTGTAGCTGTTATGTATTATGTGTTGTAAGTTAGAGGAGATGGAGGTAAAATTACTACAGTAGGCTCCAAGCTTTAAGAGATTTGGAAGTTCTTGGTTGCAAGCGGGAAAGAGACATTGTGAATGTGTAATCTGCATGATATATGACAGGGTTAATTGTTCAGTGGATAGACATCAAAATTGACAAGATCTTATACCCTGCTGTTTGATAGAATATTGAATGCCATTAAAAAAAGAGAAATCAGTTGCTAATTTAAAGAAAGAGGAAAATAATTTTCATTTGAGTTACCAGATACCACATAACTGTTTTCACAGTAACCCTGCAACTAAACTGAGGCTTAGGGAAATTATTGCTTAGAGTCACATGTTGAACAACTAGGAGAGCCAACATTTGGAAATGATCTTTCTGATTTGAATCCCTATGTTTTTACCACCATGTTAATCTTAAGCATGCCTTTCAAGGGAAAAAAACATTGTTGATCACCAGTTTCGGTGTAAATAATCTTATTAAAATATTTAATTTTTAGATGTACATAAATATACATTTGGTATGCTTATTGTTTTTATGCAAGTATAAAACAAATTTATAAATGAAGTAGAAACAAAACTATAAAACCAGTAAAACAATTTAAATTTAGGTTGATGGATGATATTGTTTTGCTGAAATGATATCTTTCTTTGCATAGTGAATATACCGTGTCAAGGTGTGCAGTTTTTTTATGTACTATATATCCTATGATAACCCAATTCCTGTACCACTTTTTTGTGTTTGAATGCTGCATGTAGCACTTTACCCCTCAAGTCACAGGTTAGGTGGTTTGGCTTTCACTTGGCATAAATATATCATTTACCTTAGAAGATCCTTCTGTGTCTTTTTCTTTCTTCTACCCTAATTCTAGTACCATTGATTATGAGTATGATGAGGTGGTTTTCCAGATGATACAGAATATACTTCTTAAAATATATTACCAAATAAAAATACAAACTTTTCAAATCTTCCTCAGGACTCACAGTTTAGAGTCCACTGCTTCCAGTTTAGCTTGAAAAATGTAGTTCTATATCTAGGTTTTGAGTGGCTGATACTTAATTTTAGAAATCATGGCCAAAATCCAAATGGTATAGTTAACCAGTTAGCTGGTGGTAAGCTCTAGGTACAAAAGTATAGTTCTTAAACATCAGATATTTCTGTCTGAACACCTGACAAATTACTCATCAGTAATATGGTGATAGCCAACCACTTACTTCATATTATTATGTGCTAGAACGAATAAAGTTCACCCAAGTTGTCTTCTACCTATAAATAAGAAAAGAACAGTGTTTCAGCACTGGTAATATTCTGTAAGAAACTCTTTAAAAATGTGTGAAAGCATAGAGTCCTTGTCATTTCTGTCTTTTGTTATTTTTTATTTTATATTTAATTCATTTCTTTTCATCATCACTGTCCTATTTATCTGTGTCTTAAACTAACTGGCCTCCCTGCCTCCAATCCAATAAAATACTGAGATAAAGTTAATCCTCCCAAAGTACAACTGTGGTCATGCCATTCTTTTATTAATTTCTAAGCTCTGTCAGGGCAAGGTTAATTTCCGTAGTGCCCTCCACAAAGTTGGAAAGCAGTATTTGTTAATTAAATAACTGATAAAAATCATAAGCTAGTTAAAAATGAAGAGAACTATGTAGATTTTAGGATGGAATGTAACTGTTCAGGATATTGGTTAAAAGCTAAATCTGAGTATCTGAAAGCTTACTTGAAAAGGAGTTTCTTGATCTGTTAGTGTGCCTTATAATGATGTGAGTTTATTTAATTCGAAGTATTGTGAAGTCTCAGAACATTGTACAAGCTTACCCTACTCAAATAGACAAACCATAGTTATCTTTCAGAACCTAGTGTAAGTAATGCTAGAGTTTTAGATGACACACCTTCTCCATGACTCACTTTTGCATTTTTCAGGTTTGTTTTGAGAAATTTACAGGTTTACTTGCCAGCTCTGTTCTAAGTACTGGGGATAAGGGATAAAGTGGTGATGACAGACAAGTCCCTGTCTTCATGGAACATTCTAAAGGAGGGACAGACTAAAAACAAAGACTTCCTGATTGTGGTAGATGCTATGATGGAAATACCAGGGTAATTGAATAAATAGAATACCTGGGGCAGTAAAGATGAGAGGGGGTTGCTGTTTTAAATAGATATTATAAGCATAGTACAATTGAGACAAATTTAGAAATCATTAAACTTTCTGAAATGAGTGAAATCTTTAACATTCATTAGACTTAAACCAGCCAACTGTGTTCAACTGTGAATGTTGAAACTCAATGTATTGGCTTCCTGAATTGTACTTTGCCTTATCACTTTGTTTTATGAGCAAAAATATTGGCAGCATGGGGAACGCATTATATGTTCTGTATTCTTTTCCTACCATACCTTGACAGGTAACCGTTTGCACAGATGAGGTGAACTAAAGTGCCTCAGTGCTGCTGGCTTGTGAAGATCCTCTGTTTTCTTGGAGTGGTCCTCAACACAGGGGTGACAAGATGGCATGTACTAGTACATATCTTCCATTCCTAAGGGATAAAATTAGAGTGATGATTCATGTAACTAGATGGCCAAACCCTTTCCTGCAATGCCCACAAGCTCCGTTTGAAAGTTTTTCTTAGCGTAGGTCATCGTGCCCTGCATGTGACCCTGATTGAAACAGATATGGATGTCTAATCATAAAGCAGTTCTCATAGTCTGCTCAGCAGCTTATGAGGTGTGCTGGCTGCAGAACTCTGCACAGCTCCATATACTACATAGAGACTGGCCAAACCAATCAGACCTCTTCTTGTTAGAAGTTTGAACTTACTCGTAGTTCAAAGACAAAGTCTAGTCCTGTAACTCCTAGTCTCTTTTAAGACCAATAAAAAGATGTGTTCTTCCTGATAAAAACTTCAAAATATATGAAATAAAAAGCACAAAAGGAGAAATAAACAAATCCACAATCATATTTGGGGATTTCAACAGCCTTTCTCAGTAGTTGATAGAAGAGGAAAATATAAGCGTATAGATGATGTGAACAACACCATCAACCAGGCTGACCTAGTTGACATTTATAGGACACTCCCCTAGCGACTGCAGAGTGCATATTCATTCCACGTGCACATGCAGCACTCACCAAGACAGACCATATCATGAGCCACAAAATAAGTCTCTAATTTAAAATAATGGATATGTTATAATAGATTGCATTCTCTGACAAATAATAGGAGTAAATTAGGAATCAGTAATAAGATAAAAAACCCCAAAATATTTTGGAATTACACAGCACACTTCTTTATTTTCCATGTGTCAAAGATGAAATCACAGGAATCATTGGAAAACATTTGTAATGAATGATAATAAAAATGTATTGAAATCCGTAGAATGCAACTAAAACAGCATTGGGGGAAGTTTTTAACATTAAGTGCTTCTTTTAGAAAGAAGAAATCTTTAAAATCAGTGATTTAAACCAAGGATTGAAAAAGTTTTTCTATAAAGAGCCAGATAACAATTATCTTAGACTTTGCAGGCCATGTAAATCTGTCTAACATAGTGAAAAAAATGTGTGTGTGTGTACATATTTCCAACTATTTAAAGATGTAAAAATTATTCTAAGCTGGTTAAGCAATATATAAACAGACCGTGGGCTTGATTTGGTCTATAGTTTAGAGTTTGCTGAACCCTGATCTGTGCTTCTATCTTAAGCTTCTAGAAAAAGAACAGATTAAGCCTAGAGAAAGCAAGGAAGGAGATAAAAGTAACAGTTAAATAAAAAATGGACAAAGAATTAAGAAAATCAGTATGGCCAAAATGGTTCTTTAAAAAGATCCATAAAATTGATAAATCTCCAGCCAGACTTATCAGGAAAAAAAAGGAGAGAAATTATCAAATGAGGAATGAAGAGTTGACATTTCTATAGGACATTAAAAGAATATTATGTATGACTTAAATAAATTTGGCAACTTAGATGAAACAGATTCCTTAAAGGACACAAACTGTCATATTAGAGGTTACTCAAGAAGAAACAGATAACCTGAATAACCCTATGTCTAATAAAGAAATTGAATTTATAGTTAATAATCTTCCCACAAGAGAGCTTTATTTCTAGATGTCTTCACCAGTGAGTTCTAGCAAACCTTTCAGGAAGAAATAGTAACAATTCTGTCCAGATAGTTCCTGAGAATTGAAGAGGAGGGAACAAACCCCAACTCATTTATTATCCCCAGACAGCCACTACAAGGAAAAACAAAAACAAAAAACTACAGAACAACATCCCTTATGAGCGTAGACAAAAGGCTTAAGAAAATATTAGCAGGCTTATGGGGAGCTGCTAGCTGCCATCTCCTGCCTTGTATAAGAACTTGGGTTCTTTGTAATTAAATATCAACCTAATTACTTGAGAAAAAAATATTAGCAAATAGAATTTGGCAATATATACAAAGTATAATACATCATGAGTAACTAGGATTTGTTTCAGGAATGCAAAATTGGCTTAGTAATAAAAAACACGAATCAGTACAGTTCACAGAGTAAGAGAAGCCATATGATTATCTCAGCAGTTGCAGGAAAAGCGTATAACAGAATTAAATATCTATTTATGATATTTAAAAACTCCACAAAATGGGAATATAAGTAAGCTTTTTCAACCTGGTAAAGGAAGTTCATAAAAAACCTACAACTAACAGGTAAGACAAGGCAAAAATATCTGCTCTCATCACACTGGGGGGTCCTAGCCAGCACAGTAAGACAAGGAAAAGAGAAAACAGGCAGATTGGACAGGAATAAATACAAACATTAGTCTCAGACAGCAATAGATTATCTCTGTAGAAAATCCTAAGGAATCTACATCGAAAGGCTGTTAGAATTAATAAGTGAGTTTAGTTAATTGTAGGATACATGGACAATATTTTTAAAAATCAGTTGTATTTCTGTGTACCAGCGATTGAAAAATGGAAAAAAAGCCATTTATAATATATCAAAAAACATGAAACATTTAGGGATAAATTTAACAAAATACATATATAGGACCTGTACACTTGAAGTATAAAACATTGTTAAGATAAATAATCAGAATCACATAGATAAATAGATTAAATAGAGAAATATACTGTTGGGAGAGAGTTTTTCATTGGTCTGCATTTCTGCACCTCTTGCAGGAAAGGCAGTAGGGGTCCTTTTAAATGATCTTTTCCAGGTGTTTGTGTCGCATACAGCCTTAGATGAAAGAAGTAGTGACTCCTGCTATAGCAAAGGGCTGATTTGTTTATGGTCCAGTATAAAGAGGATACTATCTCCCTCTGGACAAAGGGCAGGTGTGCTTTAGTCCATACAAGTGATTCCGGTTCCCTGAGTTCAGAGTTCCTCAGTTGTGATGCAGACTCCCTGCCTGCACATCCTCTGCCTCGGCCTCTCTATGTCCGCCCTGTGGACTTGGAAGCAGCAGGAGAAGTGACAGACACATGATGCGAAGTTCCTTGCTGTGCTGTGAATAGTAAGTCCTGTGTTTCTGACCTAGGACTACTGTGTGGCTTGCCAGTGTCCATGATACAAAAACAGGTTAACTTGGTTAGCTTGCAAGGTGGGTCTAAAATCCCAGACCCCTTGCCATCTTGACAAGGATGGAGTGCTGGCAGACATGGCTTTCTGAAAGAGGCAGGTTGAAGGCCTTTTGGGCTGGGTTAGGGGATGTGGAAGCACTGTGGCATCTGGCAGTGAGTGCTCTCACTGAAGTGGTGGACAAAGATGGCAGGGGCAGGAGGTGTAAGAGTCCTCCAGTGTTCTACTTGTTAATGAATGTTGAGGGGCTGAGCTGAGAGAGAGCCCAAATGATTCTTTGGTTATTGTGCACTCCATGGCCCTAGCTGAAAGGCAGTGTGGCTGTAGCTGCTGAGTTAAGAAGTCCCCAAAGCTGAGAAAATGGTGTCAGAAATTGGTGTTCAGTTCAGCTGTAATTGTGGGTGCTTGAAACTGAAAGTAAACACACTATCAGGCCACAGGCCCCTATCTCTCTCTGTGACCTGACTATTCCCTCCTCCTACACCTTGACTTCAGGTGCTTTAAGGAGAAAGGTGAGGAAGGGTTGGACTGAGGTCTCCTGTCCTTTAGAGGGACCAAAGGCCATACTCAATGTGTCTGAATTCATTGGGGAACTTCAGGGAGAGAAGGAAGTCTTAACTTTTACGGCTCTGTTACATACTGGCACCCACGTCATCTTTCTACCTTGTTATGTTGGGAATGGAGTGTTCAGATGTAACTGATGGCGCTTGGGCAAGGTTTGTAGCAGAGAAAAGAAGCTGATGTAGCATTGTGGGTAGGGCCCACTGTTGTTGTATACCTTTGTGGCTTCCATTGATGAGGGTGTATTTGGTGTTGATGTTTTTAACATACCTATACTGTAAATGCCCCTAAGTGTCAAGAGGATTCTGCTGATCAGGAGGAGCTACATATAGATGCATACTGGTACTTTGGGGTCCTAGTGATTCCTTTGAGATACAAATTCTTGTGACTCATGATTATGCAATATGTGTAAAGAACTCATTCAACTCAATAAGAAGACAAAACCCAGGATCTTTAAAACATGGCAAAAGGTATTAACAGGCACTTTATACAGAAGATTAAGAAATAGACAATAAGCATAATAAAATACTCAATATGATTGGTCACCTGGGATTATGAATTAAAACCACAATGAGGTATCACCTCACACCCACCAGAATGACTAAAATTAAAAACACTGATAATACCAACTGTTGGCAAGGATGTAGAGCAGCTGGAACTCTCATATATTACTGGTAGAAATATAAAATGACCCAGCCAAGTTGAGAAATAGTTTGGCAGTTTCAAGTGTAGTTAAAAATAAACTTAGCTTATGACCTAGCAAGTCCACTATTAGGTATTTATTCAAAAGAAAGGAAAATAAGTATCCATAAAAAACTTGAGTTTGAATGTTCATAGCAGTAGTATTTGTAAGAGTCCCAAACTAGAAACAATCCAGTGTCCACCAATAGGTGAATGGATAAACAAATCATGGTAGATTCATATGATGAAGTATTATTCAGCAGTAAAAAGGAGCAGAATTACTAAGTGCCAAGAATAAAGATAAAAATAAACAATAAAGATAAATCCCAATGTGTTGAGGGAAAAGCTTATACTATAATGATTCCTTGATACCATAAGCACATAATATATGATTCCATTTATGGGAAGTTCTAGAATAGACAAAAATGCAAAACTAATCCATAGTGATAAAATAGATCAGTGGTAGTGTAGGGTAGGATTTTGGTGTAGGGACTGACTATAAAGGGATAGATTTATTTTTTTGTGTTTTGAAACACCAGTGGTAAAAATTTAAGGCATTGTAATTTTGTGATTTAAACTATGAATTTTGGTGGTGTAAAATTCCAACCCTGGCTCTACCATTTACTAGCTATGTGACCTTGGGCAAATATTTAACCTTTCTAAGTTTCTTCATCTGTAAATGAGAGTGATAGTGGTACTATCTCAGAGTTGTGAGGATAAACTACACTATGCCATCATTAGTAGATAGTAAGCACTCAATAGCGATGATTAATTTTGGCAATATTAGTATTGGTCAGTGCTAACAATTATAATCTGCTACTCAGTTTTACTCTTAATCTTGTAAAGAGTATTGCATTGCTATGTTTTTAAAAAGAGAAGAAAGAATTGCTGATTAGGTTCCTATGGATCCTTGATGTTGTATGGGCAAGTAACTTACTGCTATTTAGTCAGTCATGAGAATGATGTACTCTCTTTAATATGTGAAGATGATGGTATTGACTCCTTTATTAGTCACCTGGGAATTGCAAATTATTAGAAGTTATGCATAACCTTCGGCTAAAAGCATCACAGTTCTGATTTGTTCATAACCTGCTTTATTATTGTTGCCATTTTTTTTCTTTATGGAGATTGACTGTATACTCCTAAATGGTTCTTTTTTGATATTTTAAATGGCTGAGGAGGATTTAAGAATCTTCTTTCCAAATGAGGGTTTCTTTGATATGAAGTTGATTGATCAAACTTGGGCCATATAAGCCCTTTGATCTGCAGTTGATGAGGTAGATTACTCTAGAGACTCCTTTAACATCGAGTATTCAATGGATTTTTATAAATGTAAAGTACCCTCATTTGGGACCTAGCTCACTGAAGATTTGAAGAAATTTTCCAATATCTATTTGTATTTAAATCTTCATTTCCTTGTGTAAATCCTCAGTTTTCAAGTCTGTCAATAGGGGAAAAAAAACTGGGAAGAAGTAAGATGATCAGACATGTCAAAGATTTTAAAGTTTCAAGAGCATGCCTTGGAAAGGAGTTTCCTGTAATTATGTGACTTACTGTTGCCTGAATGCGGTATACTTTTGGGTTGAGGCATGGTGAATGAGAATGTTTGCTTCTAGTTATGTGTCCCATATGACATACTTTTCAGGTTCTTGAAGATTGAGGATGTGTTAAAGTGGTTTAACCCAAATAACCCAAATAACCATAATACCAAATATCCTTCATTCAAGTATATATCCATAAAAAATCAATTATTTTGGCATTTGCATTTTTCTGTATAATTTCTTTCTTAAATCTGTTTTGAAACCTAGTAATGTACTCATTTTTCAATTTTTATTGCAGCGCCTGATCAACTTTCTAGCAGGAGAGCGATCATGGAGGTGGTGCCAGCTGAGGTGAATAGTTTGCTTCCAGAGGAGATAATGGACACTGGTATAACTTTAGTGGATGATGATAGTATTGAGGCTGTAATTGTTTCATCCCCAATTCCCATGGAGACAGAACTGGAAGAAATTGTCAACATAAATTCTACTGGTGACTCTACAGCCACGCCCATTTCCACGGAATCAATCACAGTGTACAGTAACCACACTAACCAAGTTGCAGTGAATACCACAATTACTAAAGCAGATTCTAATACCACAGTGAAACCAGCTTTTCCAAGTGGCCTTCAAAAACTTGGTGCTCAGACTCCTGTGACTATATCAGCCAATCAGATTATTTTAAACAAAGTATCACAGACATCTGATCTTAAACTTGGCAATCAGACCCTTAAACCAGATGGACAGAAGTTAATTTTAACAACTTTGGGCAAGTCTGGTTCACCAATTGTTTTAGCACTACCCCATAGCCAACTACCCCAGACTCAGAAAGTTACAACTCAGGCCCAGTCAGGAGATGCTAAGTTACCACCGCAGCAAATTAAAGTAGTTACCATTGGAGGGAGGCCAGAGGTGAAACCTGTCATTGGTGTCTCAGCATTGACCCCAGGAAATCAACTGATTAATACTACAACTCAGCCCTCTGTGTTACAGACCCAACAGTTAAAAACAGTACAGGTAAAAAAAATAGGGGGCTTATTAATTAAAATGCATGTTAAAAATTAAATTGATTCGTAGTTGTGTTTGTAGGGTGATTAAATGCATAGTTGTTACTGAATTCTTTTGAATGTTGCTTTTAGTAATTGTATGGTTTTTTGTAAGGTTTGATATGTCTAATGCTTTGCAAATTTTTGCTAGAGAACTTAGAGCAAACTTAATTTCGGTTAAATTCCAAATTGGTGTATTTATAGCTTTTTCCTCATGTTTAAATGCATTTTATTCTTGGTAGGAGTTTGATTATATGAATGTTCTGCTGGCATTAAGATGACAGAGCTGCTGCTGGGCTGTCATAAAATCATGCAGACATATTTTTTTCAGTTAACAGATGGCTAAAAAACTTGCTGCTCTGAGAAACCCTTGGAGCCAGTACATAGAGGCCAGTGTGTGCCTCTTCTTTGCAGTTTACTATTGCCATTACTGATGTTTGTAATGTGGAAGAGGCAATACAATGTGATGGAAGCTAACACATAGGCTTTAGAGTTGGGCCAACTGGATTTGAGTCACCACTGTGCTACCCTACCATCTTGTAGAACTTTGGACTGGTTACTTATCTTCTCTGAGTTTTTGGCTATAGCTGGAAGATGACTATTGATCATGATGAAATACATAGCAAAAGATAGTACGTGATACAGTTCTCAAAACTTTGAGGATCCTGTTATTAGTATGAGTAGGACCTTAAGAAAGAAGGTTAACAGAACATATATTAAGTAGTTCCCAGTTTTTCATGCCCAGTTAGGCCTTGGTCACCATTGCTCTAAGAAATACAGTGATACACTTAATGACCAGGCGAAGTTAAGTGCATTCCTTTTTTGAAAGTTGCCTTTTAGAAAAAGGGAGGAAGCATGAGTTAAGAGGTATGTAAAGAAGTAGAAAGTTTGGGGAACTATCCACTCTCTGCTGGTGCTAGAAATAATATTTTGATTATTATATTGGCAGTATAACTAGAAACTTAGATTCCATGGGCTTTTTATTTAAGAATTTTGTGAGATTTCTCAAACCTTGTAATTTGCCCATGTTCCTTGGACCACTCTTAAATTAAACATTTAGTGCTGTTTTCTTTCTTCATTGTCATCTCTCACTTATCTCTGGCTTCCTTTTACTTCTTTTGATGGCGAATCTCTTGAATGAGAGGTCCTATCACCATCAAGCAACTTGTCCTCAACTTGTTTTTTCAAATCAGTTTTGAAACTTGTTTTTATTGCTTTACCACAGCTTATCTGGCTTTGGGGTGTGTATCATAATCATGTTCACAAGAAACTGATAATGTAAATCAGAATGTCATGCTTTTCATTTACAAGTGCAATGTATCATACTGTTTCAATGACTAGGTTGCTTGTTCTACTAGTTTTCTACTATAATCCCCTAAGTATTGACAATAAAAGCAAAGGCTGGGATCTAATTCTTCTAACTTCTTTTATTGTTGTTACTTTTATAAAACCTAATTCTATTAAAAAGGTACTTCTATTTTTAAAAAATCAACAAAACAAAAGAAACTGCATTTAGAATATTGTTCCACTTGTCCAGTTGTTTTTAGGCAACACAAATCTTTCCAACTCAAAAATAATCTTCAAAGCTCTGAAGCACAGAAAAAAAACCAGACAGCTACACATCTAAGTTTCCTTTTTAAGCAGCAGAATATTTGGTCTAGTATTACACAGTGTATATGATTCTCTGGTTCTCTTTCTAGATAGTCCTCAGCATTGTCTTAAGTTTAATCAAAGTACTGAACTGTTAGGGTATGGACAGCAGGTAAGGGTGGAAGAATGATACCCATCTTGAAAAATGAAGAAAAGGTGAGAGTGGAAGCCAGAGGCAGTAACAAAGAGGTATAGTTATACTTAATTAGAGGTCTAAACACTTTCCCATGTTTCTTGTGTATAGTATATAAAAGTAGTAGTAGGTAACTAGCAGTCTGAACAGCATAACTCCTTACTAGTTCCTGAATCTATACAACAGTGCCAAAAGTGAACTGCGTGTATTATTTGATCACATATTTGCCTCTTATTTTGTAAATTTCCTTTCAAAATTTTTGTTTAAATCTGATTAGTTTGTTAAAAATGATTCTTTATGCTTTGCTTTACTTAGTAAAGTAATTTTTAGTTTAGAATCCATTATGCAAAAATCATGCTTCCTTAACGGAACTGGAAATTGGTATTTTTAGCAATGCTCCACTAAAGAAACATAACCACAAGGGGAAGTTGATATTGTTCATTTGAGTAATAAATGTGCTTTTGTTTGTGTTATTTACATTTTTTTCCTGATTGGTGAGTATTCATATAGTGATATGATTCTGAAAAATTAGTTAAAAATGGACAAATACTTCCAGGCTCCTAATCTTTATAGCTAAGATTATTTATTGCAAGACATGGATTTCTAAGAAGATCAATACTTCTGCCTCTTGAGATTATTAACACTGAATCAGTAGATGACATATTCTAACTTAGTTTAGAGTTTTTTAGGCCTACAAACAGTTGAAAATATATTACCTTTATATCTCCCAAATTGTACTGTTTTTTTTAAAGTACAATTATGGGTTATTTAGGTTTGTCAGAGTCTTGCAAACTCTATTTTTAAATATAGTAATAGATCTCCTTGTTTTTTTTTTTTTAAAGTGATTTGTATTTCATGTATTTTTTTGTTGGTAATATGTTGAGTATAAGAAAGTAATATAGTCTGTAAGAAAATGTGTTAATTTAGTTTATAATTTGAGTATAAAGCTGATATTTATGTAATTCTATGATCTGTTAAAGCTTCTGGTATATTTCTGTCATTCAGGTTGGTCATGTTTGTTTGTTTTGAGTCAGTATTTCCAATAATAAATAGTACCTCCAATGCCTCAGTTTTTGCCAAAAGATAAAAATGATACTTCCTGCTATAAAAATCTTTGATTTTATCATAGCTAAATTTCTGCTTCAACTTTTAGAAGAATCTGTGTCTTTGCATACATTGATAATTTCAATATAAAAATATTGGTAACTGTACCTTCCTTGACTTGTGGAGAATTTTAGTTCAGGTCAACAGTATGCCAATATATAACCTAAAATCAGAGATGAGTAAAATATAGACCTTCTCTTCAAGGAATTTATAGTCTAATGAACAGTATTTTAGTTAAGTAATATTTCAGAGGCTTTGCCTTCAGAAGAGTTTTTGTTTGTCAAACTTGTCATGTTATATCTAAGGCATAGACTTGTTCAGTTTTTTGTTTATCTTCCCCTGCTAGATAGACCTAAAGCTGAAGATCTAATCATAAGCCTGTCTTTAAAGTGTATTTATATCTTGCTTTTAGGGGCCATTGTAAATACATTTACAGGTGGCTTCATTATTTGCACTACTTTCTTAATCTACTCCATCTTTTTTATTATTGAATAATTTTTTATTTTGAAAATATTGCTGTGCCATACTGTTTTATTATCATCAAATGTTTATTGTTAAATAAATATTCATAAACATTATTTAAAAATACTAATTTGTCTTTCATTTTAGGCATATATCCCAGAGGCTAAAATAAGGATTTACAAGAAAATGCCAAAGTATTACTATATATTGGTTTAAGAAAGTGCTCATGTTAATATGTTGTCAAGTGACTGCATTTTAAATGTTTTTCACATTAATACTTAGATATATTTTGTTAAGTGATCTGGTTTCACGTGTGCATCTGTATATCAGTCTTGTCTAATTTTGATTGAATAGGTGTCTTATAGAAACAAATGGTCTTCATAGTTATTTATATATTTCAGATTGCTAAGAAGCCTCGAACACCAACTTCTGGTCCAGTGATCACGAAGCTGATCTTTGCAAAACCAATTAATAGTAAAGCAGTTACAGGACAGACAACTCAAGTATCACCACCAGTCATTGCAGGTTATATTTCTTTATAGTCTATTGAGCTATATATTTGCCTTCCTTTTAGGTTTAAAAAAAGCTGTTCTGCCATCTTGAAATGTTTTAGGGCAATGAGTATAACTTATTATAAATCAAGCTAGTTAATGAGAGATATTGCATTTACTAAATGGGTGCATCAAGCAAAATGCCTTATCACAATCAGTTCATTACTTTAATTTCTTTAATTTTTGGTAGAATTTTACCATGAAAGTAGCAAAGTCTTAAACTCATTAATACAAGCTAACATTTATATAGTGTTTACTGTGTGCCCTGTACTGATCTTAGCTTTTTACATATAGTGAATTATGTAATACTCTGGCAATCCTGTGAGGTAGGTACTAAAACAGCTCCATTTTGCCAGTATGTAAACGGAGGCGCTCAGCAAATGACTTGAGCTGGGATTTGAACTCTGGCACTTTGTCTCTAGAGCACATGTGCTAAGTCTAATAGGTTTGAACTAATACCCATGAGAGTATAGTATATCATGGTTTCTGTTTGAATTTTTGGGTTCAGTATTTTAATATGCTCTGTATGCAGTTTTCTATGAACAGAAGACTGTCACATCATTGTAATTACTTAAGTGATAACAGAATTTTAGCTAATTTACCAGCAAATTCCATAGTGTGGCCCAATTCTTTTATTATACACTTTAAAATTTGTAATCGCGAATAACTAGAGCACCTCAGAAATCTTGACTTCAGGTATTTCATTCTCTTTATATTCTAGTTTATCTGCCTTTGTACTCCCACACTAGCAATTCTTTAACTTTGAAATCTCTGATCCATTAACCCTTCTACTTTCTCATAATAATCACCCCCTTCCTGTCCTCAGATTCTTCCTTACTCAATTTGGAGTCCATGGCCCATCATTGTCACTCCCTTGCAAACAGCACTGATTCTCTTTTCCCCGTCTCTTTCTATAATGGCTTGGTGAAGTCCAGATCTCCTCTTACTGCTTGCCTAGCAAGCAGCTTAATACTGCTAGAGAAAAATCACACCTGTGACTAAAGCCATGGTGACTACTCCTTAATTCAGTGCTATACTAACTTTACTCTTTTCACCAATTAGGAGTCCATTTCCAACTTTTGTTGTGCTAATAGCTTATGGAAGCACCTCTGATGGTAGACTTGACTTGAGACTTTCAAATGCTAATTACCCTAAATGTGTATTCTTGATGAGGGTACTTCAGATGTTAACTAACCATCCCTTGGGTATATATTTAAAACCACCTACTATGGTCTTTGATAA